>NC_077223.1:15981662-16101125 GCF_024763615.1 Phlebotomus papatasi
TTTGCACTCAGTGTCCGCGACTTTCCCGTTGGAATTTAGTGAGTGGGTGATGTTGTCGGAGGTCTAGAGTGAAATTCTCAGTCTAGAAGATATTTCTTAGGCTTCTTCCAGGGCAAAGAAGAACGGTGCATTTCCGATGAGAGTATTTCTATTTGTATAGA
The DNA here is from genome assembly GCF_024763615.1 of Phlebotomus papatasi. Lineage (NCBI taxonomy): Eukaryota > Metazoa > Arthropoda > Insecta > Diptera > Psychodidae > Phlebotomus > Phlebotomus papatasi. Next base: position 15,981,824 of record NC_077223.1, read on the forward strand.
AAGTTCAGTGAGCTGATGAAGGTTCCCCTTTGTTGATTTTGTCACTGTGGCCAAATACACACCCAACAACTCATCCATCGAGTTCATGTTACCAGAAGCTGTCTTATTTCTTTGAGAAATATATACTTGAAATCATTCAAATATAATACCACATGATCCTCTATCAATCCTCTTGAATTTTTGTCATAATTAACAATTTATTGAAGCCACATAGGGGAAACTGGGGCACCATTAAACACGGGGTAGCACCAAACACTAATTTTTATTCCTAAAGTATTTGTACTATCAAAACCATTTCTTCAGTGGACAAGCATCCCTATAATGCCTATAAATTTCTATAAGCCTTGTCCTCTGAAGTCAAATATCCGATTAAAAAATCGCTGTGTTTAGTGCTACCCCGTGTTTGGTGGTGCCCCAGTTTCCCCTACTAAATTATTAATTTGGATAGTATTTGCAGCAAAGCATTTATCGTACAACTCTCGCATAAAACTTTCCATGTATTCTGCGATAATTGCTTGTAAGATTTTCTTGAAGAAATAGCTGTGAAAAATTCTTTAAAAACACAATTGCAGTGACACATTTTAATGTGTGCAATTATTGACAAGAGAATCGACAAACATGCTCAACAAGCACCAGGCTCAATTAAAATACCAGTGATAAAGTTTTATGCATTTTCCTACATGCACATCGAGGTTGTTCCAAGGGAAAAACATCACAATCGATTTTTCATTCTCAAAATAGACCACAACAGTCAGATGATGATCTTCAGCTACAACTTCCATGGGGCATCGTACAATAGCGGAAGAAGGATTTTTGTAGAGAAAAAAATAATGCTACTGTATTTATCATTTTGCTTTTCTTTCCCCCAAATGTCTTGAGCAAACAATTCAACCCCAGAGAGCAATTATAATATCTCTCACCACAGACAATTTCCAAGACCTATTTTTAGTGTCTTAAAATCCTTTCTAAGAATTTTTTTTATTGATTCAAGATCATTTTAGATTGATTTCTGTGGGTTTTGAGACGTCTATTTCTGGAGCACTTGTAGTTTTTTTTATTTGAATTTTCATTGAGAAGGAAAATGTTGGGAGAAATCGAAAAAAAAAGTCATTGACGAATTGAAAGAGATAAAATGCAAGAAGATACCAATTTTAAGCTTTCCAAGTGGTAGAGTTGAAAAGGTCAGACTGAAGATCATTGCATAGGGGCAAATTGGGCTTTTTCTCCTATTTGTAAATGATACTAGATCATTGTGATATAATTCAGCTTCATAAACCAATTGCGAAGCTAAATTACTTTATGATAAGACTCAATTCTATTTACAGCTAGGAGAAAAAACACCAATTTTAAAGCTGTCCCAATTCAAAGGTATCTCATTTCCATCTATTGAGGTAACAGAAAGATTTTTTTAAACCATCCTTAAAGAACCACCCTTAAAGTTAGTTTTATCTTATACAGGCTTTGGAGATAAGGTTTATCCATATGGCTTATACCGGCTTCAGACCTAAGGCTTAGCTTATATGGCTTGATTGCTCTAATTTCTTATCAAGCAACATTTTTTGAAAAATTTTTACTTAGTATTGGATTATTAAAAATAAATGACCTATTAGGCTCTCAAAAAGCAATAAAATTGCTCACTATTTAGGATTTTGAGATCTTCGGGAACTGGGCTAAACCTCTAATCTGAAGACCGTTTTACCCAATAAGCAAAATAGATGCTTTATGCCGAAAATAGATACAGGCTGATCCTCGAGAATACTCAGTTCGAAAAATTTGGCGGTAAAAGATCAGCCAAAACTATAATATACTGAGGATTTTGGATCAAGGATTAGTGGTTACAGCGTAAATTTCTATTAAATCTCCACACTTTGAGTGCTGAAAGACTTCTAAGTGCAATATCAATGGATTTTTCGTACAGAAAGATGCACTGTGACCTTCCCGTTACTCCAATCTTAATGCATTTTAAGATTTTGAGACATTGCGTACCATTACTCTCCATGCTTTTTCATCCAATTGACATTTCGAAAAGCACCCAAAAACACTCAAAATTAAGCTTTTTATTTTCAGCACTGGCGCTGATATCGCCTAATCCCCGTAACTTCACTAGACCTCACGAATTTAGAAGATCAGCTTGATCCTCCAAATTTTAGGCTGATCCCTGAGTGTATCGACACCAATCCTCGTTTTTCGGGCTGATCCCTAAGCCGATCCCTGTGTCTATTTCGGGCTTTAGAATAAAGACTTTGACAAGGCTTTTAGGGGAAAATGCTCTCCCTTCGAACGTTCATGCCTCCGGATAAGGTGAATTTCTTTCGTTTTTCGTAAGAGATTTACACTAAATTATCACGGAATTATCAACAATTGATGATAAGCCAACTAATATTTAATAGAAATGTGTAAGTTTCTTAGGAAAACTAAAAGAAAATTCACATTATTCGAAGGCATGAACGTTCGAAGGGAGAGTACTTTCCCCTACTTTTAAAAGGCTTAGGGTAAGATGGGGTAATTTGGAATCATGTCTAATTTGGAACTTAGAGATTTCCTAACAAGTTTAGATGGCAAAAGGAAAAAGCAACGAAGAATCTCGAATGTAAAGTCTTGTACTTCTTCGTGGTTTGTCTCTTTGACCATGTGAAACAGTAAGAAAATCACAAAATTCCAAAATAGACATGATTCCGAATTACCCCAATTTACCCTGTAATGAGATTTTTTTTTGTTAAAAATCCTGTAGGATTTCTTAAGCCCCTTAATAGTGCACCACTTTACTTCTATTAGTTTCAATAAGTGCGCTATAAATAGGTTATAAGAATTTTGGTTTTATAACGATTTGCTTAGGGAATTCTACATTGGGAAAAAATGCTTCTTGGGTATCTTTCCAGGTTCCTCATCAAACAAAGTTTAAGGGAAGTTTTAATTTAAGATTGGATCTTACGAGCAAATGAATGATTGGATCTTGGAAAACCAATATTATTACTTTTTTTTGGGATTTCAAAACATTCAGGAACTAGGCTAAACCTCCAGTCTGAAAACTTCTTATTTATAATTAAAAGCGGATTATTTTTCAAAAAAATGTAGTATTATTTCACAATAGGGGAAGTGCTTATAATTTTGGACAGTCTGCTTATAAGCATCGAAGTTCTAAGTTTGAAGTGCGATATTTTCTATACTAATTGACATTTCTTGTTACTCTCTTTTCAGAAGGGTTGTTTAGAAACTTAGCAAGCTATTTCTCGACTTATTTTTATTAAAATTAGTTTTAATACGTTTAAAAATGAATTGATATGTAGAGGTGACTTTGGCTCTTATTTTGGACAACTTGTTTATTAATTTGTCCGACTTGGCTGTAAATTTGGACAGCTAATCCGCCTCAATAGGATGCCCATTGTTCTTCATTTGATGAACCAATCTTACCAAGTCCTCTTCCTGTTCATGTAAGGGAAACGTAGAATGTCACAGAAGCCCGGAAACTTTCCATATCATTCATTAAAGTGAGTTGACTTCGATACTCCAAGTACGTGCGGATTCGCTCATTCCCTGACCTTTCCGAGAGCCTTTCAAGGCATTTCTCGCTACAACTCGTTCGTAGAGATGATGCTCCTTTGTTTCTCCAGGCATTTGTCCAACCTAGTCATCACAAAAGCTAAAACTTCACGAAATTTCGTGAGAAAAACACCTGTCCAAAATAAGAATCATCACCTCACCGGTGAATGTCTTAAATAATTTCCCATTTTTCACACGAAAAATATAATTCACAAGGCAAATCTCACTTCAGGTCAAATGTACAAATCATCAGTAACGTGAATCAACACAATATTCAATGAATATTCAATAATATCACTCAAAAACAGCGAACAAACTTTGTTAGTACTTCACCAAAACTAAATAAGACTGAAGTAAGCCACGAAGTTCTGTCATATTTCTCGTAAGCAATTGCTCACACTGAATTTTCAACAAAGCAATTTCAACTCAAATCATATTCAAAATTTAACGTATTTAGTGTCAAAATCTTCCAAAAAGAACAAATATTTAGATAGAATTCATTATTCATCAAATATTGGAATAAAAATCCATCATTTTAATCAATTTATTTTTAGTGTCCAGTTTTACCCTCAAAGTGTCCAAATTTAGAAACTGTCCAAAATTATGAGCACTTACCCTATTTGTGATTCAAAATTTGCACAAATTTAATCTTTATAAACCACTAAGGACACAAAAAGATTATTATGTTAAAAAATGTTTTTTTTTATGAAGAATAAACACAACAAAGATTACAAAGCCACCGAAGAATCATTTCTGTCGTTCTGCTTCAGAAGCTGATCATTAACGCACAGCACGAGGGATACCGAATATGTAAAATTTGAATGAACTCTTAATATTATTTTTTTTAATATAACTTTTTTTAAATAAATAAAACTTTCAATTTGATTTTCATTATTTTTAACAAGTATCATGAGAAACAAAAATTAGGTAATTTTGGATCATTTGTTCCTTCGCTATCAAAGGGTTTTTATTTAGTTTTATTCTTCAATGACCTGGAAGAGTCATATAGAGACAAAATACATTTTTATTACCCTTTTCACTTAGCGGAAAGTTATGCAAAGCTTCTACGCGGAGTTGTGTTTGGAAAGTTTGACATTGTGTCAATTTTAATAATAATTTCCTTAATTATTTTTTTTAATCTGAATTCTGGAAGACAAATTATTTTGTTAAGCAGTTACGCTATTGAAAAAGTGAATGGTAGTTGAAATTGTTTAATGTTAAGAAATTAAATGGAATAGGGGAATGTTAGCATGGTTCGCACAGAGTGAGCCTTCAAACTACGTAATTTTCTCTTTATTTGCAAAGAACTAGTTCGTCATTTTTTAGCCATAAGATAGATATTTATGAAGCTCATGAAACGAGATGAGAAATGGTAAGTCAGCTCTTTCCAAACAAAGAGAAAATTCGCATCGTTTGAAGGTTTACTCTGTGCGGACCATGCCTACATTCCCTTTAATCATTAAGAATCGTATTTGATATCGTCTTCCTGAACTGCCTTCATGCATATTTTTCTTTACATAATAATTATCCATTAGTAAAAAGCTAAATCTAATACGATCATTCTGTTTCAAGTTCTTCTAGTACATTGTTCTAATAAGTTAGTGGGGTTAGTGAATTTTTAAGCCACCTTTCTTGTTTTAAAAGAGTAACTTTTAATGAAAAAAAAAAGATATTTGATAATGAACATTTTCATTCTTTCTTAGCGTAAATTTCAAAGCTAAAATATAAATAGCTCATTTATTCGAATATCCGATTACCGCCATAAATGGAACAGTAATAAAGTTAGGCTCGGATATAAAATATCTTAAGAAATATGTTTATTGCAAGAAAAAGAGAAGTATATATTATGTATAACTTAAAATATGAATTTTCTATTTTACTGACACCCTCCTATTCTCCATCTTGTCTCAACTCACAAAGCATTTAAGCTTCTTATTGAGAAAAATATCGCGTGTCTTCAAGACTCCCTTTCAATGTCTGACCACCTGCACAAAATCGCGACTAATCGAAGGTGTGTCTGGAAGTCAAGAGTGACTCTCGTGAAAAGTGATTTGCTGCTTGGGCAGAATAGAAAAAAAGTCAGAAGCAAAAGGGCACGAGCGTGAAGAATCATCAGCAAAATTGATATTGAGAGGTTTTCAAGAAGGAGCAATTCATAAGCTTAACACTATTTTGCTCACCGCAAGTAATTTTAATTTTGTGAAATGGAATTCCTGTGGGTTTGAGTCACCTGTCGCGATTTTTTCCGCAGGGTCACTCCTTTCCACCGTCACGTTCTGGCATTTCTGCGAAAGACTCACATCATTGTGGATTTCTATTGCACGAATAGCCTTGAATGCAGCACGATTCTGTGCGTTCTTTACTTTTTTTTTAAATTCTTTTACCACAAGCAAAAAGCGACATTTTTCTCGCGTCTTCTCAATCATCCACAAGAAAAGTTTTCTCAATCGTCATTTTTCAGACTTGAATGGGCATCTGACTTCAGAGAAACATTTACATTTCGAGGCACATATTTGTGAATCAGCCACGAAGCTGAGAATATGAGTCTCAAGATGATGTCAAACCGTCTGAATCTGCATAAGCAATTGTTTATGCCATTGCGGCCTGTAAAAATAAATAGAGATGGTTCTGATGAAGTGTACCTAATTTTAAGTGTCTGACTCATTCGACAAATTTTCTTCCTCTCAACACAGATCGATTATTTCTTTTGGGTGTTTCTTTTGCATTTTCTTCCCTAACCCATACACATGTATGGCAGTTCATTAAATTCCGCATGAGAAAAATGATAAGAAACAACAAAGGTGTGGATTGTCGAGGGGTGAAGCCCATCCTCTTGAAAAGAATTAAAATGCACTGATATTTGTATTAGTAATTTGATAGGCAAAGATGAATATCCGAAAAACTAACTTCAAGATTTAAAACGACAAGTTAAATTGATATTTATTCATTGAGAGAAATTCGAAAAAGTTAAAATAACATTCCGGAAATGTTAATTTTACTTTGCAGTATTGATCCAAAATCGGTGTAAATTTTACCCTTTTTAGGTGTATTAGGAGTTAAAGGTATCCTTTCTCATGTTAATTTTACCCTTAATAAGGTGTAAAATTAACATTAAAAAATGTTGATATATTTTTACACCTAAAAAGTGTTAAATTTCTGAGGAAAAAATGTTAATCGCATCCTCTTTTTTTTCTCAGTGTTCGCTAAAGTGCAAAATGTGATATATTTTCACAGCTGAGAAGAAAATTCTTCGATTAAGGACTATGCTAATCTTAACTGTAAAGAGAAAACAAAAAAAAATAGAATAACATCGAAAATTAACTTAAAATACTCACTTATAAAATTTAAATTATTTCGCACTGAGAATGTTTTAATTTGCCTAAGTTTTTCGTTTTTTACACAATTTTGTATAGAAAATTTTATGAGCGTTCGAAATCTGGAGTGCAATGATAACTTTTCGATATTGTCGAACTTGTCGAACAGATAGTGTCGATAAATATGAATGAAATATGAAAAAATAAACAAAATGAGTAAATTCATATTTATTTTTCTATTTATGCTTTCGTAAAAAAGAGAATTTTTAATTTTCCTCTTCATGTAAAATTGCATAAATCATACAAATAATGTAAATAAAACGGAAGGAAACAGAATTTCCACGACAAGACTTTTATATACACTCAATGAGGATTGAAACAAGCCTCAGACATTCTCACATTTAATAAGGCTTAAATAAATCCTCATGAGTGTTTGAGCAAACCTCGAGCGTAATACCAAGCCTCATATTTCTATGATAATCATCGAATATTCCATGAACACCTCACTAAAGCAAGTCTCAGTTCAGCACTTCACTGATCCTGAATTTCAATGTAAAATTTTATCTCGACAGAAGTATGTGCTTAAATGTTTTTAATTTAAGGATATACTTCAGTCGAGATGATTTTCGTTTGGAAATTTCGTACAGAATATGTATTCAATTTCCCAGAGGTATAACCACTCTTTCTCGATCCCGTTTTTACGATAGAGTATCGGACTACTTGATCAAATAGAAATGTGCTTAGGAATGTTTCGTTAAAACGCATGCACAAAATGTGAGTGTCTCGCAATTAAGGTCATCGAGTTCAGAAAGTAAAGTAAATTAAAAAAAATTAATAAAGAAGAAATAATAAAGAAATTGAATCAGATTTATTTTTGAATTTATGTTTTCGTAAAAAAGAGAATTTTGATTTTTCCTCCTCATGTAAAATTGCATAAATCATCAGATCATCAGAGAATTATAAAGAAAAGTGAAGGAAAATACTATTTCCACGACAAGGCTTTTATATACACTAAATAAGGGTTGAACAAAGCCTCAGATATTCTCACATTCGATAAGGCTTAAGAATTTCAGAAGAATATAAGAATATAAGAATTTACCCTCATGAGTGATGGAACAAACCTCGGGCGTAATACCAAGTCTCATTTGACGGTTGGTTGATTCGAATGTTGGATTAAAGTTGTTACAACACTCATTTCGCGTTCTGGTAACACTCAACTTTCTCTCAATTTGGCCAACAAGTTGTATTTAAATTAGAAATTTGAATATAATTACCCCTAAAACTTATTGGGAATTTTCCGGGTGTTGAAAACGTCGGATTATTTCCTAGAATACGATTTTTTGATTATTCTATATCATTAAAGAAACAAAAAATATCCAGAAAATTTGCCAATACCCCACAGGAGATATCTTTCAATTAAGTTGGCCGTAGGACGAATTCCGTGTGAAGTAAAAGTAATCAGAACGAAAATGTTCACATAAATAAAGGAAATTATTTTTTCTGATAAATAAGCAAAGGGGAAGTGTGCCAAATTTCGGTCAGCATCTAATTTCGGCAACTTTGAGTGTAATTTTGGCCATGGAAATTAATTAATTAAAATTATGTATGTTATCTTCGAATAGTCAATGAATACATTTTGCTTTTAAATATTTATTCATTTTAGGATGTATTAACACAGAGACCGTTGAATTTTAGGTATTATTTGAATTTAAATTGCGTTGTAAAAACTCAGTGTGGAAAGAGTCTTACAAAAAATGTGGCAGATTGATTGTGTTTCTAGCAGTCTTGCGATTTGTGGTGAAGTTCAAAAAGTTTTCCTTCGGTGTTTTTCATGAAAATTGATTAGTTTTCATTAAAGATTGTTTCTGTTTATGTTAATACTGAATCAATCTTTAAATTTCGGGTGAAATTTCTCAGTTGGATCCTGTATTTCGCGTGAAAAAGTATATACTTTGTGAGCGTCTCTCCAGTGAGGTAGTGTTGCCTATTCCAGCAACATCTTTTACTTTCCTAAATTTCTTATTCATTTTGTGTTTTTTTTTCAATTTCTGAGTTCTACAATGTCCAGAGAAAAAAAACCATCCCTTCTATGAAAAAGGTGATGTGGAAAAGGCCTTGGAAGAGTTCAGGAAGGGAAAATTGGTACGGGAATCTGCGCGTAAATCTGAGATGCTACTCTTCAGGTCTTCAGGACAAATTACATGGAAGATCTCAGGGCTTATGGATGATATAAACGTATTAAACTAAATATTAAACTTGTTCCGCTTGACGTTTTGTAATTTTCTATCCGTTGCGTCACAAAAGGTAGTCACAAACAAGGTGGCCGATATTTCACTCAAAGTGGCCGGAATACTACCCAAAGCAATGTCCATATTATTATTAATTTTTCAATATTTTAGGAAGTGATTTAAAGAAAACAAAGATGATAAACTAGTTTTCAAGGTTCCACACAACCCTCCCGAAAAGGAAATAACAAAAAATATCAATATGAATTAAAAATATTGCATTTCAAACTTAAGACTTCGGTGCTTATATGCAACTATGCCGAAATTTGGCACACTTACCCTATAACTATTTCACAAATTGACTCCCAATGGTAGGCAAAAATACATATTTATGTGTGCATAATCCCATTAGTTGCACAATGCCGAAATGCATAATTTTGGGATCCCCTGTAATTGTGTGCTGAAACTGCCTTTTTTAGTCCGACTTTTAGTGTGTCCGATTTTCAGCGCTGTCCGACTTTTAGCAAATTACCTTAGAAAGAATTTGTTGCTATTGTTATACCAGATCTGAAAGTCAATAAAATATCGTTAAAGTGCTCCCAGGGCTCCCAGTGTCTGCGAGTTATTAACCCCTTGGTTTAGTTTCTTCGCGTGACTTTAGTCGTTTTGTTGGGCGGCACAGTCCCTTTTTGCCACATCGGGTGGTCTTATGGGTGGAAAATGCGAACACAAAATTGAGTTTATTTTTCCAATTCCACCACATTCCCAACTTCTGACGTGATTTAGCTGAGGAAGTGTATGCTTTATAAAAGGGCTGACCAAAGGGCGGATTCTAACTCTTTCTCTCTCTCTAGCTAATATGAAAAGAAGTGGGCTATTTGCAATTTTCCTCTATTTGCCTTAAATGGTGAAGAAAAAGCATAACATATGGTGGAATAGTGCACTGACCTGTTAATTTGTACGATAAAAATTTCCTTACGATGATCTCTCAAAGCCGATTGACACAAAGTTGCCCAAATATAGACCAATAAATATATAAATTATTGGATTAATTCTCTTGTCGGCGTAAGAGAAATTTTGTTATTATGCTTTGCCCGCACACTTGGGCAACATCCCATTAATAGGAATATTAATTCTGGTATGAATTGGAGCAACGGAGCAACATTTCTGTTAAGAGGATACACCCGAAAAATGTCTCTTAAAATCACTCTCTTGGGCGCGTTTTTTAATTGCTGTCTATTTTTAAAAGAAGAAAATATCCATCAATTAATCACAATTAAGTGGAGGTCTGTCTTAATGGATATTTCTCTTTTTCGATAGAATGTCTCTCTATCTTTCTCTCACAATTTTCTTCCCACCCAAAAAAATCAACCATATTTTTATGTAATTTCCTTCAAGCTTTCTTATCGTTCAATTTCGCTGATGTTTTTCCCTTCCTCTTCAGAGAAATCATCAAATTTTTCCAACATCTAAACTCATAACTATGTATTTGCTTATCAAATTCGTGTAAGCATAAATCACAGTGATTTTCTACGCTCTCGAATGTAATAGGAAAATGGTTCAATTTGATTTAATAGGAAGCATTTATCACGTCTTCAGTACACATACCAATGTTGCAATCCATATATCGAGTTGGTGACAAAAATGGCTTTAAAGCGACATTTATGCGTTTTCATACATTCCTATAAGAAGTATTAATTTGTAAACAATTCTTCTTTATGCTTGAGAATTTTACTACGTCTCTTTTTTTGGGCAAACTTAACAACCAATTTTATTGGTACTGTAAACAATCCTCGTGACGCCTTCAACTAAAACATGAACTCTTTCGCGGAAGAAGTATAACATTTCTGAGTAAAAGAGCGTGAAGAGAAATTAATATTTTGAAACTAACTACAAATTCAGCTTCTAATGGCACTTCTTAAACTCATGAAATTTTTTCAAACTAATTTTCTAATTGACACACTGCTCTGCCAAGCAGAAAGATGGGGTCAAAAGACAAAGAAATAATTTTTATTATAGTTAGAACTTTTATTACAATTATCTACGTTTTATAATCAAATTTTCTATTACTTCTTTAGGTGGGAAATTAAAGAAATTAAGAGTATTTCAATGGCGGAATGTTTGATAATCAAATAGGGGAAGACCGGGTAGCTGTGATAATGTATAGTTAGAAATTTTAAGTTATTTGAAAATTGATATTGTTTATAATCCATTGAAATACGTGGCCGAGAATTTATACGATTTATTGTGCTCTAAAAAAAAATGTCTTGTTAAACAAACAAATGGATTTTGTTAAAATCAGGGGGGTGACATTTTCTCTTAAAAATTCGACCAGTTTTAGTGTATTTTTTTCCCGTTTTCGTACAGATTTAACGAGATATCTACGAAACAACGTAATTTGCCAATTTGGGGTTTTTGGTTGCGCATTCCATATTAAATTGGCTTTTATTTTGTATTTGTATTTTTTGCTAATTCATTTCACAATGACAGAAAACACCGAATGAACTCCAAAGTTTTTTCAGCACGCTAGAAACACATGGAAAATATAGGAAACGTCTTGCCCCTGGTTAAAATATTGTCAAAAGGATGTTATTCACCAATTTCACAAAACTTTTTCTTGCATTTTATGTGGAAAAACACCCTTTTGACAAACTTTTGACCAGATCCAGTTAGCCGTCGATTTGACAAAACTTTTCCATATTCTTTATGGAAGAACATCCTTTTTACAAACTTTTCTTGTTAATTTGACAAAACCTTTACTGAGAGGAAAAAGTTAAGATTGAAACCGAATTGAATGCTTACCAACTTTGGTTTGATTTTCCCAGCGTTTTTCAAACTAATCACGTTAATCCACTTTTTAATTTATAACAGGATCTCCTTAAAAGCATTTGCTAGTCTTATTAGTAACTTTGCAATATTAGAGATAAAATTCGCGAGCGTAACTACTCTGAAAAAAATGTTTTGTCAAATTAACAAGATAAGTTTGTAAAAAGGATGTTCTTCCATACAGAATATGGAAGAGTTTTGTCAAATTGGTGGCCAACTGGATCTTCTGAAAAGTTTGTCAAAAGGGTGTTTTTCCATATAAAATGCAAGAAAAAGTTTTGTCAAATTGGTAAATAACATCCTTTTGACAAAATTTCAACAAAATCCATTTGTTTATTTAACAAGACATTTTTTTCAGAGTAGGCAAAACTGGCTACTGGTTATTAAATTAGATGAAGATGGGACTAGGTGAGATAGGTTTTCAGGAACGCACGACGTTTAAAAATTTAAAAGCTCGGTCTAAGGAGTTGTGGAGGTTTAAACTTGCTGATCCTTTCCCACGATCCTGTAACTGTAGTTCGTAATAGGCATCCTGAAGAGATTGGAAAGCTCAGTAAGAGCAATCTTGAATGATGATAATAATAATAATAATACTGACACAACATTCTGTACAGGAACTAGGCCTTCCCGCAAGACGATTTCTAAACACGCATTATTATTTTTTCTTATACGGGATGAGATTATCAGTCCTGTGCCCCGTGGAATGAAGTGCAGTGAAGCTCACTGGATGCAATCCTAATACTTTTAACACAAGAAAAGTTCCTGGTGACCTAAAGGGGATTCGAACTCGAGACACTTGCATCATAGAGCGAGTGCTCTATCACTTGACCCACTGAGTGCCCTTCATTTTGAATGATGGGTACCTCAATCTGTATACAATATTGAACATAGGACAAGATGTAACTCCCACTCCCTGCGCTAGCAATTTTTTTCTTAGTATCCCGGAGCTCCCGTTGACCATTTGCTAACTGAGTCTTTTGTCTCGGATCAGGCACTGGGTAAAGGAGATAGAAATAAGGTATCACAAAGTAGGATACTATTTGGAATAAGGGCTAGAGTAGGGGCAGTGATGCATAATGGGATGCATAATGGGCCCAAAAGGAGGCCTGGGTGCAGCGGTTCCGCGAGGAACCGCCCCCACTGTAATCTAATCTAATCTAGGGGCAGTGATGACAATGACGGCAAGGATTTGGCGGTTCGTTTAATGTAATTCTTCCTTAAACGTTTTGAATTGTAGATGTAGTACAGACACAGACATATTCTAAAATTTGTTTTTGGAATTTTTAACACAATATTTTAAATATTCTGAAATTCAATATTGTCTTAGCAATTTTATTTTTTATTTTTTTAATCACTGGCTTGGCCATTTCAAATAAATATGTTTTTAATTTGCAGGGTCTGATAGAACAATATGTTTCTCAACATACCAATCCAATCAGCGTCTTTCAAATATTGAATAATTGATGAAATAATTAAGCAAATATTTAATTGGCTGAGTTCATTCTTCGACAAAGATGAATGAGCCTAACTTTTCCTCACCAACATCTTACTCAGCTTAGAAAATCTTAACCTTTTAACCCTTTTCAGGCGCCACCCACTTAAATATTCTATTTTTGACTCGGAACCACACAAAATTAAACTCTTTCGTGATGATCTTGACCTTTTTCTTACTGGTTGAAGACGTTCCAACAAAATAATTTTTATGTGAGAAACACTGGGATTTATTTTTTCTTTTCCAAAAAGGTTGAATATTGACTTGAGAGGAATTTCTCGGTAATCTCAAAATGCACTTAAGGACACGGTGAAGAGTGATATATATGAATTGAGTTGCAAGAGGGAAGAAATTAATTGTCGGTTCTCTATCCATATAAATGCTTCTTGAGATGTTTTTGGTTTCTCGATTAATTTCAAGGCAACAAGAGAAATTTTTTAGATGACTCAGACACCGATTGAGATTCAATAAGTATAAAGAAAAATGTTGTATATGTATATAATTCAATATGACACTCTTATTTATGCGATATCACTTTCCATTTGCCGGTTTCTATTGTATGTTTGTGTGTCTCTTGTCTTTGAAAATTGTGGGCGTTGATGACATCGACGTTAACTATATGTAGTATGTTGATTTAACCCAGTACCAAAGATTGTAAATTCTCCACGTCATCCTGACCACAGATTAACCGAGGAAATGTTGAGAAAAAGGGAATCATTTTAATGAACTTTCACCCTCCGAGAAATGCTCTTTTAGTAAGGATAAAATTGGATGACTTCACTGGCGTCAGGCGCACAATTAATTCCATTTACTGACCATTAATCTTATGGTTTTGTGGTGTGGGGTCAAGGACATTTTTGCGAGAGAGCAATTGAGAAAATCTCCCTGATCGAATTTCCACTAAGCATAAGAGAAATGGCCTCGATGGCTGAATCAACAATTGAACCCATAATGTTGACTTAACCCACATTTTCCCATCTCATTTTATATACAACATGAATATAAACTCTATTTTAGACACGTTCACTGAATAAAGGATTTTATCCATGAAGGCATTATGTTACACTAATTCGAGGACAAGTGTTTTTTTGCACTTTAAATTGCACGTCTTAGATATATTAAAAATCGTATAGGGTAAGTGTGCCGAATTTCGGCATAGTTGCTGCATGCAAACATAAAAGTCTTAAGTTTGAAATGGTATATTTTCAATACAAACAAAATTTTATTTCTTCTTTTTAGGATTGTTGCTTGGAACCTTGTAGATAGTTTATCGTCTTTGTTTTCTTTCTCTAAAATTATTCTCAGTACTTTTTAAAAAGAATAGAAAAATGGACATAGCTTTGTGTAAAATTTTGGCCACCTTGCTTCTCATAGTTCTCTGCCCTTCCGGAATTCTTCCTAAGTCTTTTTTACATCATCTCCTTCATCGAAATGACATTTTTTTGCATTGTTTAATCTATAGAGTATGCAAAACATACAGAGTCATGGAAATTTGAGGAACAAAAGTAGTGGGCGAAATTGCAAGCCGGCCGAAATTGGAAGCCGGCCGAAATTTCAAGTCGGTCGAAATTTCAAGCCGACCAAAATTGCAAGCCAGCCGTAATCTGCTACAGTTCCCTTATAGGACATTCGTAAACACAAACTACTGAAATATTAGGCATAGAGTAAGGGTCTTGACAGGGCTGAAGATTAGCCGATAGACGGCTTAGCGTAATTATATTCGAAATAATGGTTAGACATCATTTCCAACATTTTCCACTAAGTCGTCTCTCGGCTTAAGTCGTAAGTGTGTCTAGGGCATAAGGCTTTCAACCTTCGGACACTCTGTGTTCGAACACCTCATGCTTTTCCTATGTTCCTTTACACTTTGGACACTGACCAAAATATTGGAACAAGTTTTCCTTGGAATAATTTTTTTTTTTTGGAATCGATTTGTACCTAGAGAAGATATTTATTTGTTCCTGAAAGTTTTCTTTACAGTTTTGTTACGAAATATAGTTACAATTTTGTTAGAGTTTTCCTTTGGAATCGTTTTGATACGGTGGAATATCTACAAATTTGAGTTAATTTCGTTTTATACAAATTTGTTCCTGAAACTTGGCACAGAATTTGTTGCACTCGGCTGCTTTGTTTCCACTGTCAGGAACAAATTGGTACATTTTTTATAAGGGAAGAGTACCCTGGATCGGAATGTTAAGAGACATGCTTCATATTTAATTGAAAATACAATCCTCAAAACATTATTTGGTATTTTTATGTATGCTAATTGATACATTAGTGATCCCTTTAATCTTATCTGTGCTTTTGAATTTTTAAATTTTACAATAAATTAATAAAAAATATGTGTAAATGCAAACTTGCACTCTGTATCTCGGATCGTAAGGAATTTAATCAGGTGTCTCAGGGAAAATTGGTTTTATAAATTAAATCTGAGTTAATGCACTGCATTCTTGTGAGACTAAAATGGTAAAAGGTAGCTAATAATTAAAAAAAATTTTAATTTGGAGCAACAATGTGGTATTAACCTGACGATCCGAGGAACACTGCCGATCGCTAGCGCTCTTCCCTTAACAATATTATTCCTACATCTGTAACATATTTGTTCCAAAAATTTTCTTTGTCCGTGAACGAGGTAATTTTTGGAACGAAATTGTCACTTATATGGGGAATCTTTTTATTCCCATTGTCGGGAACAAATTCTTGTAAAAGATTTTGTCTTACAGTTAAGGCCTATACTTCAGTCGAGATGGATTTCAGTGGCGAAAGTTCATAATCAAATAAAAAGCAACTTAAGAGTGTTTTACACAGACGTGTGCTTGACGAAATCATATGCGAGTGCTGGCAGAAGGAGGGGAAGGGAATCTCGAATTAAAAAAGTGAAACCATATAGTACGAAAATTCCCACAGATTTGGCGTCCTCCTCGCTTCGTTGGTGACGGGTGACTTAGTGTGACAGGAGGGATACGATTTTATACTAGACGAGATATTTTTTGGAACAAATTCGTTACTAATATTGGGTATCTTTTTGTTCCTCCTAGAAGGTTCAAATTTATTCCAAAAATTTTCGGCGTCCGTGGACGAGCTACTTTTTGGAACAAATTCCTTACTAATATTGATAATCTTTTTGAGTCTCGTAAAATGAACAAGATTGTGCCAAAAATTATGGTGTCCGTGGACGATCTAATTTTTGGAACAGATATGTGCGGAAATTTTTTACCGTGTAGTGGATCTGATTTAATAGCAATATATTATAATAGTCAGTCTTAAGTCAGTCACACATTTCCTGAAAAAAATAGGTCAGATTCATTAAGGAACATGAAAAAATATGAAATGTTCAAAGCCAGAGTATGTGAGAAGCCTGAAAGCATTCCCTTAATTATATAATAAAACGTACAATAGTCCTTTAAGGTTTTGTGAATTATTAAAGGACCCTTTATTAAAATTCTATGAATTTTTAAATGAACTGTTAAGAGCTACATATTTGCTATTAGTATTATAAATCTATACATCTAAAAATTAAAATTAATTAAATACTTTATAAGGTAAAGTGCCCTCAAGTCGACCGGTAAAGTTATTTATTCAATTTATTTATATTTGCACTAATATTTTGCGTATGATCTAACATTAATAGGTCAATTATTCCATGAATAATACGAACCAGTGTCAAATTAATAGAAATTGATCATCAAACAGTCAAAAATTGGCTCACCGGTCGAGTCGAGGAACCGGTCGACTCGAGGGCACTTTACCTTAGTAAGTAATTTTCTAATTTATCTAAAATTGACAAAATTGTGCTTATTTGAAAAAGACCCCTTGCAATGAACAACAAATTCATGTATAATTGTTTAGATTCAATTGCAGAACAAGCTCCTAATAAATTCTGATCAAAATTGCAATTTAAACTGCAAGTTTTTGAAATGAAATTACAAAATTCCTCGATGTTTTTGAAACTCTCCCCATAATAATTTATTTATGAGTAGTAAGAACATCCCAAATCTTCCAAATGGTTTTTATTTATCGACTTTTGAATTGTATTTCACTCACCAGACTCATCAAATGTTTTGAGTGAATTAGAAGCTTACGGAATGATTTCACCTTGTGCAAAATCTCATATTTCTTTTCAGTGTTGATGGATTGTCTGAAGTATAAATAAATTGAATTATTTGCTTAATTTATTGCTTTGTGCCGGCTGTCGGTGGATGAATGTTTAGCTATACCGTTTTCAATTCACTTAAAACAATTCCACACGCAAATAGGCTTACACATCCACCATGAATATTCTTAATTAATTATTTAATTTTCTCTAGTCCACTTGGGACATGCAAAATTATTATTTTTTGCGCACTTTTTTTGTGTTATCCTTGTTTCTTTAGTCATTTAATGAGATAAACATAAACTATTGTTTGCAGAGTTTGAGATAATTTCCATTTTTGCAGTACAAGGAAAACATTCAACACATTTTATTTAATGTTTTTTTTTAACAATTTTCTAATTGCAAAAATGTGGGGTGGAAGACTGAGTGATTTATATGATATTCCCTTGATGTTCCCTCCAATTCAAAACACGCGAATAGGCTAGAAAATGGCTAGAGAAATTGAATGATTTATTCATTCCCGAGTCATTTTCCCTTCCAATTGATTAACGAGGCCTTTTTCATCTATTTTTAACACTTCTCAATACGGATTGGTATTTAGTGCAGCAGGGGTTGAGGTTTCCTTCCTGCAGAAATCTATAGAGTCATCCTTAGGAATGATATTTTTTTCATATTCATAGGAATTAGATTGAAATAAATAATATAAATAAGGGTAGGGGGAGGTGGGGCTACTCTAAGCTGTGAGCTGGATTTTTATACGTTTTTTCCGCCTATTTATAAATGAAGATGGTTCTTACAACTATTTTATTTAGATCCAGTATTGCTTTGCCTAACCAAGTTACATTAAATTAAAACCCAGTTCCCTTTAGAAATAGGGTAACGTATGGTATTTCGGGACACTTTTTAGCAATTTCACGTTTCAAACAGCTTAACTACTTCTCAAATAATTTTTTTCTTCGTTGATACAAATATTTATGTTCCTTATGCTATCCAGAATAAGATTCTTATCGAAAAATGTTGAAAAATAAATCATTTTTATACAAAACAGCAAAAAATGTAAAGAAGAGTGGTATATTTCGGGACAGTTGGGTATTTCGGGACAGACGAAAGTCGCTATTATGCAAATAAATTTCACCGAGCCTGATTATTTACCTTTAAGTGGAAGTTCTAAATTTCACTTTTTCATAAAAATTTTATTTAAATTTCACTTTTAAAGTGACTTAAATCTGAAAAAATTAAGCACTGTTTGTGTAAACATCTGCAAAATTGACCAAACTGAAAGTCTTGTAAAAAGTGAAATGTGACACTCACAATTCACGTATATTTCACGCTTTAAATTGAATAAAATTTTATAATTTTTATGTTTATCTGATATGTAAAAAGCTTAATATTTCATATAAAACTTAAAAATAAATAGAAAACAATTTTTTATAGGATTTTTGATGTGTCCCAAAATACACATAGTATGTCCCGAAAAGCACCTTGTCCAGAAATACCACATGTTACCCTATGTGAAAAATTCGTATAAGAATGTAGCCCTATAGCTCAAACTAGCCTCACCTCCCCCTATAGGGTGGTGGGAGCTCTCTTCTGACTCCTACTTTATCTATGAAGTTTTACGTTAAAAAAATTATTTTTATTCTAATAATTGGTAAAACCGAATTTATACACCGAGGATAATTGGGATAGTAAAAGGTATCAAGTCATCAACTAGAATTTTAGCAAGAAGAGGGACAAATTTATATTTATTTTAGAAGAAAATTTGGATTGGAGTATTATCCCTCGTTTTTTAACAAAAAAAATCAAGTTTTCTCGGAAAACAAAATCGTAAAAATCCAATTTTTATTAATTTGAGCTTCTTTTGATCAAGCTACAATCTAATCCCTCAATATTATTGCTCCAGTTGTCCCTTCCTCGTGTAATGGATCACTATTTTAAACAATTGAATTTGTAATTCGTAGAATTGTGGATTTGTGTATGGCTTGGCATGTACGATATGTGATTCAGTGGCTTCTGTTTTTTTTCCTAATAAGATCGGTCGTGGTAAGTCGGCGGCAGACGAAACCAAGTGTTGATTAAGGAGAAATATATGAAATGAATTTTTGAAAAATTAATAAAGCTCCTTTTTAGGATCTGTTGAAAAAAAAACTTAGGAACTGTTTCTTGAGGAAATTTTATTGTTTGATCAATTCCTTTACCGATATTGACGATTTTTATAGGTTTAAAAACAAAAGAGTACAAAAATGTTCTAGTTAGTGAGTAGCTTTTCTTGGCGGAAATTGCATTGAAGATAGATAATATTGTCCGAATAGAAAAGTTCTTAGATCGAAAGTGCTCTTTTGGCTTTACTAAAAAAATCAGCATCGTTTTTTAGTCCGAGTGCCATCACACATTTCACATCATCTCCTTCATCGAAACGACATTGCATTGTATAATCTATAGAGTATGCAAAACATACAGAGTCATGGAAATTTGAGGAACAAAAGAAGTGGCGTAAATTGCAAGCCGGTCGAAATTTCAAGCCGGCCGTAATCTGCTACAGTTTCCTTACGGGATATTCGTAAAAACAAACTACTGAAATATTAGACATAGAGTAAGGGCCTTGACAGGGCTGAGGATTAGCCGATAGACGGCTTAGCGTAATTATATTCGAAATAATGGTTAGACATCATTTCTAACATTTTCTACTAAGTCGTCTCTCGGCTTAAGTCGTACGTGTGTCTAGGGCATAAGGCTTTCAACCTTCGGACACTCTGTGTTCGAACACCTCTGATGATTTTAAGTGGTTTAGTTTGGATAGCTCATAAACCGTTTCAACAGTTTTTCAAAGAATGAATATTAGCTTTATTTTTTAAAGAAAAGGCTTCAAGGATATATTCAATTTTCCATTGAAATTTTAGAAATATTCTACAAGCTTTCTTTCTATTAAAAATTAACCATTAATCCATTTCTACATCTCGTTTTTTTAATCTTTAAATTATTTAGTTATTTATTATTATTAATTATTATTTATTATTAAGTGTTTTTTCTTGAATGGGGAAATTAGGTGAAAATTTGAATTAGGATTTGTGGAAAATGTTATGTTATTCTTTGATTGAAAATCTATTTAAAATTTTGAAAGTCGAATTTTGTAAGTTTAAAACTTTCTACGAAAACTTTTCCTTAAAGAAAATCCAGAAAATTGATGAAAAATTGAGTTAAAATGCTCTTAAGAGTTTCAAAAACTTTTGTCCTGTAGTTTCTTTCAAAAAATCGCCAAAAATTCAAGGATCAACCGATTTTAATTACAAGTTTGATGGATTTCCTGAAAGTTCTTAAAAAGAAAATTGTAGATTTCTATGAAAAAAAATTGTCAAAACTCTTCCAAAAGTCTTCCCAAATTTGAAGTTTATAAATTAGATTTTGTGCAAAGTTTTCTTAAAAATCTCATCATCATAAATTCATTTTCAATCCAAATAAAATAATTTAAGACTTTTTGGAAAGCTCAAAAGATTCAATAAAAGAACTTCTTAAAGACAGAAACAGTACTTTTCTTTAGGTGAAAATACCCCGAAAGGTTGCTAAAGTGACAAAACGTGGTTCTTTGGCCCTACAACAATTGTCTAAACGAATAAGAATGAATTTGGTATAAAATTCTCTTATATAGATTTGTTATGTGCTTTTGATCAATTGAGTCTTGTTACAATCAATGAAATGGAGAGTGTACTTGATTGGAAATTATTTAAATGATATTCGAATGACTGTTTGTGTTGAGGAACCAGAAGCCGTAAAAGATTTTTTTTCTGAGAATAGTTTAAATAGATCTTGAATAGAAGCTAAATTTAATGATCTTAAACGACATTTTTACAAGATACCATTATTACGATTTGTCAATAAATCACTGGAATTGGTCCAAGATCCAGGCACGATGGTATGATACTCTATCGTAGCCATCTGGGAAACCTCTAGCGCATGGAACTCCCCAAGAAACGATACCAATAGCTGAATTTCCTACAGCAAGTGGTCCTCCGGAATCAGCTGAGCATACACCTTGACCCTCAACTCCTCCAGCACAGATCTTGTGGTCAAAGACCATGTCACCACTAGCTCCCAGGGCTGTGCGACATTCTGGATTGTTCCAAGTTTGCACATGCACATACTGAAGATTGGCAGCAAGACTTCCAGGAGAGGATGTGAGTCCCCATCCTGACACAACAGCCGTTACTCCACCTCCGATGAATTCTGAGCCCAGTGGAATGGGCTGAATGAGATTGGTGAAGGAAATACTGTTGGCAGTTTGTACCACAGACACATCCCAAGCAATTGTGGGACCATGATAATCCGGGTGGTTGACGATGCTCGAGAGGGAGAAGCTAGTACCTCCGGTAGTTCGGGAATGAGCTCCCAATACCACAATGGTGTTTCCTGTAGTCCTTCCAATTGTGCAGTGAGCTGCTGACACAATCCAACGATTGTTAGCTACGAAGCCTCCGCAGAAGTGAGCATTTCCCGTGGTTCTAAGAGATGCTTGATAAGGGAATTGTCCAGGAGCTGCTGTACTTCCACCCACAATTCGGCTGCCAAAATACTCAGTTACACCCTCTTCTCGCTGAAGTCTTCCCACGGCGTCGACAAAGTCATGGGGAGTTGGAAGATCCAGTACTGATAAATTATAAAAACCTATATTCAGCAAAACCAAAAAATATTCCTTCACTATGCAGATCTTACCTTTTGCAAAAGCCACAGCAGCCAGACAAGACACAAGAACTATCTTAAGCATTTTTCTCGTTTGTTTTTGAAACACCCCGGACAAGTATTTTTAAGAAAGTGCAAATATTTCCCCATTACTGGCTCTTTTATACGGTATTCTTATCACAATTGCATTGAAATTGGTATCTAATCTTGAAGGGAATTTCCAATTTGGGAATTGCTGGATTTATCAAATTTCACGCCGGATAAGTATTCATTAGAAATTTCCCCAATTTATTTAGTTTATTGCTAGGGGATATTTTAGGAACTTATTTAATGAGTGACCAGGGAGTACGGAGCTAAATACCGTAGATGCGGGTGAATTTGTTTGCATCCCTGGTAATCGTAAGCTTTCCCTCACTCAGAAAAAGGCAGCTATAACTTTGTATAGCATTTACAAAAATACAGCTCTTGTCTGGAAGAATATTTTAAGAGCCGAATCAACCTAAACATGTCGTGTTTTGAATTAAGAGCTGTACTCTAAAACAGAACAAGTAATAGCTGGTGTGACTTGAGCGAAGTATCATCTCACTAGAAAATTTCCAGTGACTTCCAGTGCTGCCAAATGGTAGTCAAAATAATTCATAGTGCAATTAATTCGCAAAGTTGTGATTGTTTTCGCAAGTTTTATTAATAAAATTACAGTGAAAATTGGGGGGGGGGGGAAGGAAGCCTCTGCAAGGAATGAAGTGTCTTGCGATGCAAAAAAATACAGTGCCGACAACAAATTCGTGGAAAATAAGTGAAATATGCTCGAAAAAAGAAAAATATTTTTTTCCTTAAAATAAAATATTGTGCCTCACAAGCTCGCTCGGGTCTCTGGAGTCTTGTGCATCAATGATTAAAAAAAAACTTATATATAGTGCAAAATTTAAAAGATTTTTGGGAGGTGCTTCTGGTGAGAAAAAAATTGTCAATATGTCGGGCACCTGGCTCAACAAT
The DNA here is from genome assembly GCF_024763615.1 of Phlebotomus papatasi. Lineage (NCBI taxonomy): Eukaryota > Metazoa > Arthropoda > Insecta > Diptera > Psychodidae > Phlebotomus > Phlebotomus papatasi. The sequence goes on from NC_077223.1 coordinate 16,004,984, forward strand.
AATCGTATGGAAAAAAATCCTCCCAAATGTGAGTTCTTGAATCAGACAAAAATTAATCAATTTGGCTTAGATTTTAGAAAAAAAAAACATTATAGAATGGGAAATATTATAAGTTAAAAGGTGTATGCGGTGGCAGCGCAAAAAAAATGTGAAAGTCTATTGCTTTTTTTGTGTACGTCAATATTGTTGCGATACAGCAGAAAAAATCTGATACTGGAATCAAAGCTCGTTATGCTTTGCTCCAAAACCTGCTCGGTGCTTAAAATTCTTTCAGAGACAATTTTATCCATCTATGAAGAATTCAAAGACTCTACGTACTTGAATCAAAGCATATTCTAAAATAAATGCTTTCCTTTAAGTAAAATAGTCTTTAGATCAACACAGAAATGCCCGTTCTTGTTTCAAAAGCTAAATTGAGAGCTGTTTCCACAGAGCTCTTTTCTGAGTGTACTTTGATTTTAGAGGTTAGGGATAATCTTTATCGACCACGTCCGATCTGATTCAATAAAGTGCCAGAATTAAAGAGAAATTTACGAAGAGCAGGGTGGCAAAGTTATCCCCCGGAGAACAAGGTCACTCTCATCTACGGTCTCTACGGTATTCTACATATTCGGAAGCAATGGAGAAACCTAGTTAGTTAACGTTAGAAGGTTTTTCTTGGGCTAAAACAAAGTCTTGAACGTTATTCGAACACGTTTACACTGGTAAAAATAAAAGGATGAAATTGATCCAAATTTGATCCTGTTATTTTTACCAGTGTAAATTTTTCCGGAGCATAAAGCTGTCTTCAGACTAGAGGTTTAGCCCAGTTCCCGAAGGTCTCAAAATCTAATATAGCGAGAGATTTTATTGCTTTTTGAGAACCCTATAGGTCACTTATCTTAATAATCCAATCCTAAAATGATTTTTTCCAAAAAAATCTTGATTGATAAGAAATTAGAGAAGTTAAGCCATATGGCTAAGTCTTAGGTCTGAAGCCCGTACAACATATCGTAAAATTGGAGATTTTTTATCAAGAAAATCTTAACTCATGAATTAATCGGGATCCTGCAAAAGCTATCCTTAAATTCGGATATGCTTAGAGTTTGATTATCCACAATAATCAGATTTTTATCGATTTTAAATAATCCAAAAACTATAAGGCAAAGTGTTCTCAAGTCGACCGGTAGAGTTATTTATTCAATTTATTTATATTTGCACTAATATTGGGCGTATGATCTAACATTAATAGGTCAATTATTTCATAAATAAATACGAATCAGTGACAATTTTATAGAAATTCACCATCAAACATTCTAATATTGACCACCGGTCGAGTCAAGGAATCGGTCGACTCGAGGGCACTTTACCTTAATATCCCCTTTTTTACTTTGAGTGCTCAGAGTCCTAAATGATGGGATAGCTGTAATGCCAGAATATTTCTGGTGATCTAAAGTAGATTCGAACACAGAATCCTTGATACAATTAATTGAAAGAAATGCTGCACATTTAACACATTACGTTTTTATGATTATAAAACCTTTGTTTATAGAATAGAATAAAGCTTTATTTTCCCTTTACAGCAAAAAATAATTTTCAAGTATATCCATATATTAAAATTATTTGGATGAAATAATGTCATAACTGACCCACTATCTCCTACGCATCTTACGCAAAAAATACCATCTTTGAGTACGTTGAGCTCAGATCTTTATCTCATTGTAGGAGTTTCCCAGTTCCCTGACTTGCAAAATTTCATTCACAAAAACCACAAAAACCATTATGTTATATCTTATCATCTTGTTATCGTGCTTCTATTGAATTTAAAACGAATCAGTTCAATTGACACTTTTTCAGTCATTTTAGATTGTGATTTTAATGACAAGAAATCCCATTTTGGGGGTTTGGTTTTCCCAAATGTGGATTTTTCAAACACTCATAAATCAAAGTTTTTATTTTGAAATATATTTATAGAACCATTCTATTTTTATACAATGGCGACCAAAATAATAGAATCAGCTCCACAAAGACCACTATTTTAACTTTAGCATTTTTGTGTATTCCAATTCATTAAAATAATTTTGATATAGAAATGCTCAAATAATTACCTTACGTCAAATAAGTATTGTTTTCGTCGCTAGAGGTCTCTATTTTTTCACAGAATATACATCAATAGGGAAATTTGGTTAAAATAACGCAATAGGACCACTTTCATTTAAACTAAAGAATGTAGTCTATAAATCGAATAGGGTAAAGTGATATAATTTGGAATTAATGTTACAAGTTGGACAATTCGCTGGTACAAGTTGGACATGGCTTTTTTCTTGATACAGTAGAGTCTCGCTATAGACCATCGCTCTATAGTCCACAATTTATCGACCGTTGATTTCAAAACACTGATTTTAAGTTAGGTTATGTTTTTTAGTATGCGACATGCATAATTATTTTAATATTTTTGGCAAACTTTATTAAGTAGTTGTGATAATTGTGATCCACAATGAAGAGAGCAGGGACAAGTACCACAATCGCAAAGAAAGTGGAAGCCGTCGAGCAATTTCAATACTAAAAATCGTTGATAATTTTAAAAAATTACATGGACTATAGTGCGACCAAAGTGTCAAATTTGAAACCAAATATGGACTATAGCGAGACTCTACTGTAAATACAGTACAAAATTTGTTTTTATGCACAAGGAACCAAATTATAAAACTAAAGCATTAAAAATATACAAATAAAAATGAAGTACTAAATTTATCAAGACAAAAAGCCCTGTCCAAATTGTACCGTTGTCCAACTTGTACCACTGTCCAACTTGTACCACTTTACCCTAAGTTTAAAGAAAGGCATATTTAGAAACCATAAATAACAGTTTTCAAAATTTTTTGGCCAAACTGAATTTCATTATGGACGTATTCTGTGTAAGATAGAGACCTCTAGCGGCCAAAACAACCCTTATTCTACGATTCTGATAATTTGAAGATTTCTACTTTAGAATTATATCAACAAATTGGGAATAAATACCAAAGTTAAAAAAAATATAAGCTTTACAAAGTGATTCTATTATTTTGGCCGCCACTGTATATATTAGCAGTGAACATTCTTAAGTCACCTAACATTGGCAGCTAACCATTCCCGGTGGACTGAAACTCTTTCATAGACATCAGGAATGCCATTGGCGCATCCAATTCCCCAGGAAACAATCCCGACGACTTCATTTTGACATACAAGTGGACTTCCAGAGTCTCCGACACATGGTCCAAACTTATCCATTCCTTTCGTGCAAATCTTTCGGGGAGTGACATTTTGAGCATCTATGGAACCGATCTCAACTTCACACATTCGGTTAGAGATTGTGCGCACAGTTACAAAGCTTAAGAATGTTGTTCGAATTAGGTGATTCTTGCTAAAGGATCGTCTGACATATTTTTTGTCACCCCAACCAGCAACTCTACATTCAACATCCCCTGGTATTGTATTTCCAGAAATAGGAATAATCTTCACAAGCCTAGTTTCGGTGATATCCCTATTAGTGCGCAGTACAGCAATGTCATAGTCAAGGGTTAATTTATTAAAGTTTTGATGCACATGAATCTCGGAAAAATGGTACTCGGTTCCTCCTTTGAAGAGATGAATCGTTCCGACTAATACCAAATAGTCTTCCGGAATCCCTCTATCTACGCAGTGAGCAGCGGTCAATATTGAACGGGTACCAACAATAGCTCCAGCACAAATATGAATTCCTGATTTGATGTATTTAAGGCTCGCTTGATAAGGGAATTGGCCATCTTTAGCTTTTGTTCCACCCACAATTCTTTTGCTTGGTACATTTTTTGATGATAAATGTTCACTATGTTCCTTGACTAATATGGCACAAAACAGATTTTAAAAATTATATTTTGCTCCTCGGAATAATATATATAACTAGCAAATCTACAAGACTTAATCGTACTAACCTGCTCCCAATATCACAGGCGTTATAATTAAAAACGCGAAAATTCTCAACATACTTAGTGCGATTTTGTCGCAACACAAGCTTTAATGAAACTAAGAAAACAAATTGAATGTGCACGTATTTTTATATTTTGACTAAGGCATCTAATAAGAATTTTAAATATGGAAGTTAAAAGAATTTTTACAGCAATCCCCGCCAAGAAAATATTCGAAAAATCCTATTGTAAAGTGCGATAGAAATTTTATGAAAATTTTCTAAAGGGGTGAGTCATTTGTAATTCTCACTAGTAAGAGTACCTCGTTTCTAGAGTTTCGCATATGTTCCTCTTTAAAAATGTTTGAGGTCCTTGGTAGTTTTCTTAGGTTTCACGAGTGATGATAGAATGGATGCAGAACTCTCGTCGTGAACCGGAAGGCTCCTGCAGTAATGAAGGAGCTTGGCAGAAGCGTGGTGAGGCAGGTCGACCTTAGTCGTTCGGCTAAATTATCGGTTTTCAAAGCTGTGTTCATTCCTATTCTCACTTATGATCATGAGATTTGAGTAATGACCGAAAGTATAAGATCGCTAGTACAAGCTGCCGAGATGAGGTACTTCCGTACAGATCGAGTGGAGATCGAGTGAGGAACGTAGCCGTTCTTGAAGACCTAAGAGTCCAGGACCTGCTTCTTCATGTTGAGAGGTCAAAACTTTGATGTTATGGTCATGTTCAGCTCATGAATTCCCCACAAAAGCTACACGATAAAAACTTTTGGACACTGACCAAAATGTTGGAACAAGTTTTCCTTGGAACAAATTTTTTTTGGAATCGATTTGTACCTAGAGAAGGTATTTGTTTGTTCCAAAAAATTTTCTTTACAGTTTTGTTACGAAATATAGTTACAATTTTGTTAGAGTTTTCCTTTAAAACCGTTTTGATACGGTGGAATGTCTACAAATTTGAGTTAATTTCGTTTTGCACAGATTTGTTCTTGAAATTTAAAACAGAATTTGTTGCACTCGGCTGCTTTGTTCCCACTGTCAGGAACAAATTGGTACACCTTTTTATAACAATATTATTCCTAAATCTGTAACATATTTGTTCCAAAAATTTTCGGTGTCCGTGGACGAGGTAACTTTTGGAATGCAATTGCTTCTCATATAGGGAATCTTTTTGTTCCCATTATCGGGAACAAATTTGTGTAAAAGATTTCGTCTTACAGTTAAGGCCTATACTTCAGCCTATTCTTCAGGCGTCGACATCGAGTGAACAAAGTGACTGAATCCAATTTTAGGAATTTCTCTTAAAGCACCTCGAGATCGGCCGCAAATATATCTCTGAAATGGTGAAAAATCGGAAGGCGTGGTCCCGATCAAACAAAAACCGATCAACCGATAAACGGTTGAAAATAAATGAATGAATGAATTTATTACAATCAATTACACTATGTCTGCTGTCGACGTCACAACCGATCTCCCCATGAATACGACAGAAACCCTCGTTCCTCTTGGTACCTGGACTATTAGTAACCAGTAGTTTCACAAAGAAATCTCAAGAAAAACACACAAAGAGAGAAAAATTGCTAAAAATTCTTAAAGTAAGTAGAAAATGAAGTGCATTGCCCCAGATCTTATGCCCTGTGAACCAAAAAATCTTTTGACGACGCAAAAAAGACTAAAAATTTGACCACTGAGGAAGGATTGGAGTCCAAGCCGAAAGCTTTGGGAAAAATTTGAAATTTTCTGTGCTTCTTCTTACCCGACGCGACGCTCGGAAATTACCAAAAATTTAAAATAATGCTTATAATCAGAAATTGGGTAAAAAGAGTGTAAAAATCTCACTTAATTCAAAAGCGGAAACAGTTACAGTAAAACTAGCAAATTTTCCTCTGAAGAAAAAAAAATATCCCAGGTTCCTTTAAATCTAAATGATTGACCCTTTAAATCTGACTTCAAATATCAATTGCGCTTGATTCCGTAGCTTATCGATACAATAGTCTTACAACAAATACTCGCAATTCTAAAAAAAGGTTTTTAATCGTGCAACAAAGTCCACTTGATTATAAAGGGTGTCCCAGAAATCACGCAATATTTAAATTGAGCGGCATTTCTGAAATAAAGGTTCCCAACGAATAATAAAAATACTACGTGACAGTTCATAGATTAGGGTTATTAAAAATCCATCACTAAATGACAGACCAACGCTTTTTTGTTCTTAAAAAAAATATTTTAAAAATAATTAAATAATTTGGTTCGAGAATTGGTCAGAAAATTGACTAAACTTCGTCAACTATGAAGAGTCTTATTCAAAAATTCACAGAACTGAATTAATTTTGGGGGCTAAATGCACTTGCCATCCAAGAACAAGCCCTTAAAATGATTAATATTATCGTATCAGTATATTATCCGAAAATAAAGCTGATCAAGTGTTATTGTTACTGACGCTCGATATCGCGACATGATAACCGAGTTTATGAAGCCTGAATCGAAGGATTTGTTCATTAATAATTAATTAATTATGAATTCATTAATATTGAGGACATGTGGATTTAGAGGGATCGTGTGGCATGTCATATAGCCTACGAAATAATGCAATTCCTGCATAAGATATTTCCTGATTGCGCAAGAAGCAAAATAGCTGCCTTATAGAACTAAGTATTAGACAAATCTTTTAGTTCACTTTTAAAAGACTTAAAGTGAAAATTTTCTGTGGAAATTCTTATAGGAGCTCTTAAAATCCTTAAGAGTGCGCCACTTGACTTATAGTAATCTCAGTGATGGAAGCAAGAGCGATATAAGTAAATAAATAGGCTTTTGGTTCTATAGTGTCTTACTTAGGGAATTCTACAAGACTATTTTACATTTTAAGAAAAAATTGCTGCTTGGGTGTGATTTTCTCTTTTGGTGATCAGAATTGGTCCCTTAGATCATATAATTTTAGACCATTACATTTTTTTATTCGGTTATTCGAAGTCACAAGCCTAAGTCAACAGACCTACATCCACTTATATTTGTAAATTAAAAGTGTCCAATAATCCAGCTCCTGTGGCTTGATACTCTGTCGTAGACATCAGCAAAGCCATTGGCACATCCAATTCCCCATGAAACGATTCCAATTGCAGTTTTACCAGCTGCTAAAGGTCCTCCAGAACCATTGAGCATGGGCCCCTTCCTACCATTCCAGCATTGCAGATTTTGTGGTCAAAGATCAGGTGTCCACTTCCGCCAACGTTATTCCTGCATTCAGCGTTCGTGATGGTCTGCACATGGACAAACTGGAGGCTAGCAGCTGAATTCCTCCAGGATGGGCAGTCATACCCCATCCGGATACCACTGCAGAAACACCTCCACCAACAAAGGCTGATCCCAGAGCGATAGGCTGAATTGTGTTGGTGAAAGTCACTGGAGTAGAGGTCTGCACGACTGAGACATCGTTGGCAATTGTGTTGGAATATCATAACTGGGATGATTCACAATTCTCGCAGAATTGAATCTAGTTCCTCCAGTGGTTCTGGAGATAGCTCCCAAAACACTTATTGTGTTGGCCAAAGTCCGTCCAACTGTGCAGTGAGCAGCTAGAGACGATCCAGCGATTGTTGGCCAGAATTCCACCGCAGAAGTGAGCATTGCCAGAACTCCTCAGGGAAGCAATGTAAGGGAATTGTCCAGGAGATGCAGTTTGTCCTCCAATATCAAGCTCTCAAGGGATGTTTCTTCAGGCAGAAGTCCTTCCTCTGCAGCCTTGATCCCAGCGATGAAGTCATGTAGAGTGGGAAGATTGTTTCCCAACGCCACAATCCCAAGGGACAGAAAAAGAATGATCCTGAACATTTTTCTGATCGTTTTGCTTAAAGTGCTCCAACAACTTGAAATAATTTTCTCTCTATGAGCGGCTATTTATACCCAAATCATTGAATTGTGAGATAAGATCGTTTGAGATAAGTTATTGAGGGACTTCCCATAGAATATCGCAAATTTCTTAGAAAGATCAGTGAAATTTCAAAATGTAATGGATAGATTTTTGGCGGTTTCTATATGAAAAACGTTGCATTTCTGGGAAAATTGATAAGAATTGAGTGGAGAATTTTGCCAAATTTAACGCTTTTTAGGTGTAAAAATATATCAGCATTTTTTTAATGTTAATTTTACACCATTTTAAGTGTAAAATTAACATGGAAAAGGATAACTTTAACCCCTAATACACCTAAAAAGCATAATATTTACACTGATTTCGGATCAATACTGCAGGGTAAAATTAACATTTCCGGAATGTTATTTTAACTTTTTCGGATTTCTCTGAGTACACTGAGAGAAATCCGAAAAAGTTAAAATAACATTCCGGAAATGTTTATTTTACCCTGCAGTATTTATCCGAAATCGGTGTAAATATTACCCTTTTTAGGTGTATTAGGGGTTAAAGTTACCCTTTTTCATGTTAATTTTACACTTAAAATGGTGTAAAATTAACATTAAAAAATGTTAATATATTTTTACACCTAAAAAGTGTTAAAGTTATAAGGAAAAAAAAGTTAATCGCATCCTCTTTTTTTTTCTCAGTGAATGACGAAAAACATCTTTTTATTGATGACTCAATTTTTCCTTAGATAACTTAGTGTTTCCACTACGTACTCAACTTTGGAATGAATAAAACTATGTATATAATATGTAAATTTCTGTAAATGTTCTTATAAAGCAATCACCTAAGTGACAATACTATGCTAAACATCTTCATCACTAAAGTCACTAGAAAATCGTGGTGTTCTTGGCCCCAAAAAATGCCATTGTCATGTGAGAAATAAGAAATTCTCTCTCGTCTTTTCTCAGCACCATAATTATTTATGATTTAAACCACCTCGAGGGAATCTTCAAATGGTTTAGGAGAGAAGAGTGATTCGAGGAGAGTTGAATAAAATTGCTGCTTTGCTCAAGTCAATTGCGAGGGCAAAAAAAAAGAAGGAACTAAAGTCGAAAGTTGTGTTAGAACTAAGACTTTTAACACTTTATACGTGATATGACTCCCCAAAGACCTTTCTTCTCCTTTCACTAACTAATAAATAACACGTGCAGGGAAATTGTGCATATACCAGAGGTATTCCAATATTCACTTTGAATGATGAAATTTGTGGACAACGTCTTGGACAACGAACTCCTCTCGTACAGAAAATGCCAACAAAAATATTTCTTTTATATGGAATCCAGGAAGACATCGTATAAGCGATGTAAGAATTTTCTCTCCATACCCAACCCATTTTTAGTTCATCTCTTTATGGCCCTCAATTGCACTCAAAAGATGCCAGAGTGTCTATCGATTTGGGTGGAAAGAATAACTATTGTTAGAATTATTCTTTTCTACTTCCCTCAATGAATTGTTTTCTCATAAAATAGAGATGGACAACTCGAAGGAATGGGACTTTCCTTAAGGGTACTCCAGGAAATATTCTAGCACCATTGGCCTCTATTGTACGTCCCACGTGCTTAGTGACCTCTTATAATCACATAAATTATCGATAAAAGAACATTTATCTTTAAGAGAAATCGCCTAAAAGTGCTCAGAAGATTGTGGGATTTGATTCCTCCAGTGCCAGACACAAGATCATTGATTTAATAACTTTTTCTATTTATAAAAAAATCAAATCAAGGAAGCTTATTGAACTAAGTTAGATGCTTAAAGAATCTTGTTTGGGGGCTGCAAAAAATTATGTGTCTGTTGTAATGCAATAAATACATTGACGTCTTTTCTTGCTCGAACTCTAAAGAAAAAGAACTTTGTTAAACTGAATCTACATCAATTTTAATATGTTTAGAAATATTTCTTTTAGTCACATGCTAAGTATTTTAATATTTCAAGTCAGACGGTGAACAAGTATAGCTAGCGAGTGAACCGTGAGTAGCAGATCGACAGATCGCGCCGATCTGCCTTCAAGATCGCGCTGATCGCGCTATCAGTCACCAAGATCGCATTGATCGCGGGATCAGTCTCCAGTATCGCGCTGATCGGTACCCAAAGTATACCGTAAGTGGCAGACTTGTTTAACCCATGATTCAAGGAAATTAAGATAGAGGTGTGCAAGAACCGTTTGAAACCGAACAATTGTCAAATGAAACTTGTACATCAATGGTCAAAACGCTACCTGTAGGGTAATTCTGTAACAGTGTGACAATGTCATATGACTAATTTAAAATTTTTTATATGGTAAATCCGGAAAAAACTATTTATTAATCTGACTTGTATCAGTTACTAAAGGTACTGAGAGATCCTTCCAATGCAAAAACAGATTTTGTCATATGACATTGTCATACTGTTACAGAATTCCCCTTCTGAACAAATTTATTTTGACGTTTATTCAGTTTCAAACGGTTTTTGCACACCCCTGAATTAAGGAAATGAACTGCCTTCGAATGCGTCGGGGGGTGTAATACTTATCGGATATCGGATAGGGAAACTCAAAATTCTTTGGCAAAGCTTTTGGCAATCCAATGAGCTTTCCTCGTCTAGCAATTGTCAAAGCTGTAATTTGTCTCTGAAATTATGTCTGCCAAATCTACCCACTACTACTCCAATATTGAGGATTTATAGAAAAAATGGGAATTCGTCACGGGCGTCATCTTGGACATTGGTCTGAGGCCAAATCAGTTGGACTTATGAGTAGTTGGCCTAATATCAATGTCTAAAAAGTACGCTTGCGATGAACTCTTAATTTATCCTGTAGATCCGCAGTATTGGAGTAGCGGATACAGTTTGCAGACATTATTTCAGAGACATATCACAGCTTTGACCGTTAAGGAAAGGTCATTGAAGTGCCAAAAGATTTGGCAAAGAATTTTGTGTTTTCCTATCCTATAACTCTCTCTGACGCATTCGAAGGGAGTTCAGCAACATCATTTTCAATTTCAACCGCTTATCCCTATGGGAGTCGTGTGCCCATGACATCAAGGTGAACAGCCTACGCATGGGGATCTCAGTGGCGTAATAGACAAGACCGTTGGCTCTTGGACGGTGAGATCTCTAACTCGACTCTCACAGCTGCAAGTTCGAGTCCTGCCCGTAACTGAATTTCGTGAAAAAAGTAACTGAATGTCGAGAAAAAGACATTATTCACTGTGATAAAATGATTCATAAGAAATGTATTGAAATCTTACCGCGTGAAAAATATTTGCATACATTTAGGGACACTTCCAAAATTATTTTATAAATGAGCTCCCATTAGTAGGCAATTCATATTAAATTCATTCAGTCCGTTTTCTCTCAAGCCGGAACTCTTTGTAGTTTTGAAGCTCTATAAGCTAAACGGTTTGAGAGATTAACTTCGAGTCTTATGCAAACCGTCATAAGACGGCGTCACATCGCCGAGGTCGACAGCAACATAACGTGCTCTATTAGAGCCTGTTGCCGTTCTACCTTCGACTGCTGCGCGGAGCTGTTTCCGATTTCCCTTCCTAAACTAAGTGAGATTAGTAGCGTTCATTTCACTCATGCTTTGTTTTTGAGTTATTGAATTTAATATGTATATATCTCTATGGCTTATACGGTCAGAGAACCAGGGTTTCTGCCGTTTACCTGGGGAGACCGGTAGTGAAGTCGGTCGGCAGCCACAAACAGTTGATTGAAATAAATTTGAATTGAATTGAATTGAATTGACTTGTTGACTTCTAATAAAATTTCGCTTTAAATTGAACCAATATTTTTTTTTAAAATCATTAGGATTCAAACAGTTTCACTCCTCTTTAGTTTCTAAGTTTCTTTTCTTCTGACTTCTTGGGATAATCCGTTAGAAACTGTCATTTTGACGGAATTTGACATTTCATGTAGAACAGACGATTTCGTTCATGAATGAAATTTTGGCGAAAAATACTTTCAATGTTACAGGCGTTACAGGCCTTATGGCCTAGACACACTTACGACTTTAGCCGAGAGACGACTTAGTGGAAAATGTAGTTTGACTATTATTTCTAATATAATTACGCTAAGTCGTCTCTCGGCTAATCCTTAGGTCTGTAAGGGCCTTGACAGACATGAGGATTAGCCGAGAGATGGCTTAGCGTAATTATATTAGAAATAATGGTTAAACTACATTTCCATCATTTTCCACTAAGTCGTCTCTCGGCTTAAGTCGTAAGTGTGTCGAGGGCATAAAGGCTCTTACGCTCTATGAAATATCAATAGATTCATGTACACTTAATTAAATTCAAACTATTACTAAATCATAAAACAAGGAGTATTCAGCAAGAATTCGAGCACTCTGCAAATCTTCATTTACTTTCGATTTTAATGACAATGGCCAAAAAACTCTAAACTCGTGGCATGAACAACAAACTGGATGCCGCCGTTCTTCATAAACCATTATAGAGAAGGCTATTAATTGCTCTGAACAGTCGTCTATATGCAAAAACAACCATTCAGTCATATTTTGACGTATTATTAAACTTTTTTTTTAATGATACTTGCTCGATGATCTCTCCAAACGTTTTGCACGAAGACTAAGGACAAGCTGGTGTATAAAATTTTAAGATATTGCGTGCTTGGAGTTCAGTTTGATTCGAGACACGATTAGAAGCACGTCTTTTATTATAAAGTGAAAACGGTGTAAAACAATTATGAAGTATTTTTTGATTTTTGCTGTAACTATGCTGGTGATCTGTGGTGCTGCGGGGGAACATGAGTGCTCTGCCAGAGAACTTCTAGGAGTAGATTGTCCGCCAGAGATTAGCGCCATAAACTGTTGCGATCACTTTTTCCTATGCTACTGCAATCCCGATCACAAACAACTGTCCAAGAAGGAGAAGATTCGGAAGTGCAATGTCGTTTACAGCAAGAGTATTTGTGTGAAGGATGAAGGTTCTAATAGTCCCAGCTATTTTACATCAAATGCACAAAGGGTCAAATTTTCCATCAAGCTCTAAGTACCAGGAGGACAACCAATTGAGGATTATTGAAATATTTAGAAACAAAAAAAATGTATACTCAAAGCAATAACAAAGAACGCAATAAAATGTGGATTCTTTTACTACAAGACACAGGTTGTTGGGTTGTTGGACAAAAGTGCTCATGGTGATAAATCAGTGGTCAGAGGAGAACAAAGGCATTCCGCATGTTGGCCAACAATTGTGCCATACAATTACCCAAATTAAATGATCTCGCTTGGAGGATGGCAAATGGGCGCGAAAATGGAACTGAAAGAGGTAGCTTTTGGGACCATTGTGATACGACAGCCACCTAATTGATGGCTTGTGGATGCAAATGAGGGAATCCAATTGATCATTCTTCGTGTGCCACAGAAGTTACAGAGATGACAATTTTCCAGATTAAAGATTCAGGGAAATTGTTTTGATAATGACAATTTGCGGAGTGTTTCAACAGTTTTAATTTGCAACTTGGAGAAATTGTGCTAATTTTCCTTTGTTAGTGTTTTTTTGTTTATGTCGATCCACTTATCCAGAAAAAATCGGTTTTTATATGTCTAAACTAACTTAATCGATGCTACAATCAATTCTTGGTTTTGTCCTTAAACATCTCGCAACTAAAATATTTCGCGCTACCATAATCCCGTTCCGTACCCCAAATGAACATGACACTCAACTATTAGACTGGGCACGGTTCGAAACGGACGAAATGAGAAGTAGGGTAAAGTGATACAAGTTGGACATAGGGTTACAAGTTGGACAATTCACCGGTTCAAGTTGGACATGGCTTTTTTCTTGATAAATAGAGAACAAAATTTGTTTTTAAGCACAAGGAACCAAATTATAAAACTAAAGCCATAAAAATATACAAATAAAAATTAAGGTTACTAAATTTATCAAGAAAAAAAAGCCCTGTCCAACTTGTAGCATTGTCCAATTTGTATCACTTTACCCTAATAATGGTGCTATTCCAATAAAAATGAACATGTTTGCTTTTTAGCACTTTACTGTTCTCAAGTGTTAGTACCTAATCGACTTTTTTTGTATTGGTTCCTGTCCCGACTGTTTGGTGGTTTTAGAACATGGCTAGAATTAGAGAAAACAACCGGGATAGGAACCAATAAGCAAACAAGTCGTTACACTGTGAGAGAAAAAAGAGGGTGCGATTAATTTTTTTTCCTCATAACTTTAACACTTTTTAGGTGTAAAAATAACGCTTTACACCTTTTTAAGGATAAAATTAACATGAAAAAGGGTAACTTTAACCCACAATACACCTAAAAAGGGTAATATTTACACCGATTTCGAATCAATACTGCAGGGTAAAATAAGCATTTCCGGAATGTTATTTTAACTTTTTCGGATTTCTCTCAGTGTAGGAACTAACACTTGAGAACAGTAAAGTTCTAAAAAACATGTTCATTTTACATTGTAATACCACCATAATGACTTTTTTGGCTTTCGAGCCCGATTTTCGAATATAGCTTCACTTGAAATAACTTCGTCTCTGCGCACTCGGATTATCCACATTTACAGTCAAGTGTGCTAATCCGGGCGCTTCGCTATCTGGATCGTTTATGACTAAATCCACTTAAAATATTTTTATTTTTATTTCCGTAATATAGTCATTACAGTAACATAATATAACTATTCAAGTTTGAGAAAAACCAAAAATAATATTTTTATCCATTAAATAAGTGAGTGTAATCGACTCATTTCAATCTTGTGTCAGCTGGGTTCTTCACTAAAAATTTTCTAGTCAGTGATACTTTCGCCAATAACAGCTGGTTGATTGAAAACATTTATTGTTTTTTTCCTTGTGGAAAAAGTATTTTAAATCCAAAGGTTTAATTAAAAGTGAATTAGCGAAAAAGCGATCCACTTAGTGCATACTAACTTATTTCAGTATAATCATTATTTTACATATTTTCTTTAATATTTTTGATAATTTTTTTTATATTATGTTTCTGAATGAAACAGTGAATAATTCTATGGATTTAGAAAAAGTAAAAATAATTTCATCTATCCAAAAACAAGCGTTTAAGTAGCACTCTTCAGAAAACGATCCAGTTACCCCACCTTACTATAATTAATTTATTAAAGCAATGGATTTTACTCTAAAATCTTATCTATAGAAGCCAAAATTCATTCTAGCCCTCTCCCAACTCTACTACTAAGCCCTGTATAATTCGACAGAGTGTGAAACAAGTCAATTATATTGAGAAAGCAATCGAAATAAATCCAATTGAATTGATCTGGGCGATGGAATTCCTTTTTCTTCGAAAGCTGCAGGGAAGGAAAAATATTCAATTGTTCAATTTCCAAATGCACAATTTGACTCCTTTTCTTACCAACAAGTTGAACAACCTCTCGTGAACTATTTAATGCCCTATTGGGAGTCAATTTAATGTCTATTTTTTTTCCACTCACACACTCTTCCTGGCTGATGAAAGAGTTTTGTTCAAGAGGGTGTGGTTACCGAGAGATTCTTCCAGCTTGACGCTCTGTGACCAATATATAACCATTTTGGGGCCAACTGGTGAGACAATAATATTGATTTGGATCAATTAAAAATCCAATATGCCAGGGAATGTAGTGCAATTGATTCGCTCTGGTTGGATCTTCTAATTGAATAAAAACACCGGGTGAGATATGGTAGGATGGGATAAAGCAATTTGACCCAGAGACCCCCTAAGTGAATGTGAAATTGTCTCGCCCAACATCAACCCACCTTCTTCCTGTTCTTTCAGTATACTCATTTTCACATTTTGCGTTCTAATTCTTTTCATGATGAAAGATCTTGTGGCTTCGATAAGGAAAACTATGTACAATTGAATCGAAACATTGTTATTTTTTATAATTGTTTCAATTCTATAATTTTGAATAGGTTTTTTTCTATCTTTTAGATTTTAGATAATAATAATAATTGAGCTTTTCATTTGGTTTTTCATAAAGAGGAAAATGTTACGAGATAATATAAAGAGAGAATTTAAATTTAATTTACGTTAGTATTTAAGTAAGCAAGTTTTTTGTTCAAAATTCTTTTTAAACTTCAGAAGAAAATATATTTGTAAAAAATAGTTAAGTAGGGTAAAATGAGGTAATTGCATGCATCCGTTGCAGCTCCTGGCTACCGCCTTTTTCGGTGTGACAGGGTGTCCGGTAGGGGGGGTGGTGTTGCCGTTTACCTCTCAGACAGGTTCAGTGCTTCTGTTCACTCGTCGGGAGTGATTGGACGGCTTGAGTACCTTTCCCTCACGGTCTCCTTCCCAAATTCTACTTACTCCTTTATAATCTGTGTCTGTTATTTCCCTCCGCCTGTCAATTCCGTTGAGCCCTTGGAGGAATTGTTTGATCTTTTAGCGCCTTTTGCTTGCTATTTTATTTTAGGGGATTTTAACATAAATCTCCTGGTTCCTAGCCGTAATTCTTCAGATATCCTCACTCTGTTTCATGCTTTTTCACTTAATCATATTCCATTTTCCGCCACACGTGGTCGAGCACTTTTAGATTTAGCTATCCTGCCGCAGAATTGTGAGAGCTTTGTACGCTCCTTCGGTCAACAGAGTCTGCCTGGGCTCTCTGACCATGATCTGATTCAAGTTTCTTTCTCCGTTCCAAGGGTTGATAAGTCTAACCAATACCGTGTGGTAAGGGATATGAAGAGAGTTAATATAGACGTTCTCCTTTCTGCGGCTGCTGAAATCGATTGGCAGCTGGTTAATGTGCTGCCCTCTGTTGACGAGCGTGCAGCACTATTTAGCGACCTTTTGAACTCTTTGTTTATGGCACATGTCCCGGAGCGAAGGATTCTCCTGCGTAACCCCGGATCGCCTTGGATGTCTCCTTGTATCCTCAAAGCGATCCGCGATCGTAATAGGGCTTTTGGTGTTTGGAAGAGATCTGGCCTTTCAAATGACGAGATTATTTTCAAAAGACTTCGTAACGAAGTCAAAAGACTTATTCGGGATGCCAAATCGAGGTATTATCATGAGCAGTTGGATCCTTCTCTTGATCCCTCCAAATTGTGGCGAAATATTGGCCATCTTGGTCTAAAGAAGTCTTCCCATGCTGTTGAAGCGGACCCAAATCTATTAAACTCTTATTTTTCTTCGGCAGCGCGACCTACTGGTTGTGCTTTTCCACCTCCCACAGGGAGCTCGTGTGTTCCGGAGTTCAATTTTATTAATATTTCTTCACAAGCGGTCTATGCTGCGGTCATGCGGGTGAAGTCGACGGCTTCGGGGGTTGATGGAATTTCCCTTGATTTTGTTCGCATTCTATTGCCCATTATTTTGCCTTGTCTCACAGACATATATAATTTCGTAATCACTTCGTCCACCTTCCCACTTATATGGAAGAGAGCTCTGGTGACCCCGATTCCCAAGGTTCCTAATCCCACAAATCCATCGGACTACAGGCCTATCAGTATTTTGCCTGCCCTGTCTAAACCACTTGAGATTATTCTCTTGGATCAGATGTCTTTGCATCTGGATGCAAATAACTTATTGTGTGAATATCAATCCGGGTTTCGGAGAAATCACAGCACCATATCTGCCCTTTTGAGAGTCCATAATGATTTGGCTCGTGCGTTGGATGGGTCCTTGTTTGGTGTCCTGATCCTTTTGGATTTTTCAAAAGCCTTTGACAGCATTTCACATGTCCTATTGTGCCACAAGCTGAGGGACTTGTTTGGCTTCTCCGAGGTGTCAGTGAAGTTGATTGCTTCGTACCTGGCATCTCGCTCTCAAATAGTCAGGTCTGGTGGCAGGTCTTCCAGTCCACTTGACATTTCTCAAGGTGTCCCTCAGGGCTCCATTTTGGGGCCTATCCTGTTCTCACTCTTTATCAATGATATTCCGCAGGTCCTTCGCTATTGCGGTTATCACTTGTACGCAGATGACCTTCAGGTGTACTGTTCTGGGGATCCGTCTCATTCATTTTACACATTTGAGGCCATCAATGATGACCTCTCAAGAATTGCTGAATGGGCTGACTGCAACGGCCTTCTCCTTAATCCTGCCAAATCTCAAGCCTTAATAATTCACACCAGGTGGAGGAATCCTGAACCTCACCCAATTTATCTCTCAAATGAGGTGATTCCTTTCACTCCAAGGGCCAAGGACCTGGGTATCATTTTTAATGAAACTCTGACGTGGTCTGATCATGCGGCTGAGATTTGCAGGAAAGTTTTTCTCACATTGCGCACTTTGCGACGTTTTCAGTCCTTCACGCCCCAGGGTACAAGGCTTCTATTAGTTAGAGCTCTAATAGTCCCTTTCTTTACGTACGGGGCTGAACTATTTTTCAGTGCTAATGCTGAGACGCAGAGTCGGCTGAACAGAGCTTTCAACTCCTGTGTACGGTACGTCCACGGGCTACGTAAGTTCGATCACATTTCCCCTTGGGTGGATTCAATCCTTGGTCTTCCACTTTTTCCTTACCTGGAGACTCGTGCTGTTGACTTTGTCTCACGGTTACTGAGTGTTGGAGTACCACGGTATCTCGCGGAGCTTGTAGTGGCTGGATCGTCCACTAGGGCTTCGTGTCTCCGTGTGCCTAGTTCGGGTAGTCGCATTCTCCGCGATTCCCTATTTGTTGAAGGGGTCATTCTCTGGAATGGTTTGCCTCGCGAGCGGAAGAGGGAGCTGATCCTTAGATTTGTGGCTGCCACGCATTCCTCGTGTTCTACATGAGCTATACTTATAATGGTTATTATTATTATTATATTTTTTTTTTATTTGTACAGAGGACAGATTGTCCTATGAAATTTTAATAAATTGAATTGAATTGAATTGAATTGTAATTTGGAACCATTTACAATTTGGGACATTTGAGATTTTCTCATTGTTTCAGATGAGGAAAGAGAAAACAAAGATCGCGAAATAGAAGAAAAAGACGATTAAGAAGAAAAGGAACAGCTTTGCTTCCTTTTGAATCTTTGAACAATGAGAAAATCTCAAATGTCCCAAATTGTAAATGGTTCCAAATTAACTAATTTTACCCTATTTTTGTTTTTTAATGTGATAGCTTTAATCTTCAAATAGTTATTGAAAAGTTTCTTATTAAAAGAAAGGAAAAACTCGGAAAATTTAATAGCTGACGGAATTCAAAGGCTCACAACTTATTCCTTGATGAAGACCTCGGAGACTTGTACAAGTATTTATGTCAAAAACTATTATTAGAAACCCTATAAAATTGACTGTAAGATCTTTAAAAATTAGCTGAAATTCTTTACAATCTGATTTTAGTTCAGTAAGAGAGCTATGTTGTTTCTTGAGATATGGTTCTCAATTACTTTGGACGAGGTTGAGTCTCTATCTGCTGCAGATCGTCTTCAAATTCGTTAATATATTAATGACGAACCGATAAATTTTTTATTAGCAGTACAGTGTTAAAAAAATCAAATTTTATAGTGCATTGGACGATTTTATTTAGGTCAATTATTTGTCATATCATCTGATTTTCCATAGTTTTTATCGAGGGATCAACACTACAGTGATCTCAGGCTAAAGGTTTATCCTAAATCGCCTAGGACCTAAAGTCTAAAATTTCTAAGCATCATAAAACTGCATTGATTTTCAAAAGATTCTAGATAAATTGTTTTAATGACCATAGGGAAAAGTGCCCATGCTTTGCACGGTCCCAAGCTTTACAATGACTAAATTTTTCCTATGTTTCTGAATAAATACGACTCCGCAATATATTTCAAAAACAAGACACTTTCCCCTAGTTTTTAAAATATAGAAGAGATGAGTCACATTTATTGAAAAACATACAAAAAAATAGTCATTGTAAAGCTTGGGACCGTGTAAAGCATGGTCACTTTCCTCTAGTAAGATACATCATACGCAAACTAGACGATTTTAAGGTTTATTATGCAGTGATAGTTCAACATTGCATCGATTTTGATAATAATTTCCTTCAGTATCTTTCCTGATTTGAATTCTAGGCGATAAATTTTTTTCTTAGATAGTTACACAATATAAATTAATGGTGTTTGGAATGGTTTAAAAAAGTAAAAAAAAAATTATAATAAATTCAGTGGCCGTTATAACGAGTATTTAATATCGTCTGTCCAAGTCTCCTTATCAGATTATTTTCCACAATAATCGTCTATTAATTTGTAACAGACAAATTCCAAAATAATATTAATCTCCAAGATCTTAATGTATAATTCTTGATTACAATTTTGATTACGATTTTACAACAGTGGCGAAAAGATAAATAGCACACCTTCAGCGATTTTAATATTTTGATGTTTGATGATATAATATCAATCTTTATTCCTGATCATGATTTATTATTTAGAAAATATAATGCCCATCATAAATAAAAATGATAATTATTTAATATTTATATGCGTTAAAACCATGTGTTTGTGTCATTTTATGAGTTTAGGTATAATTCGTGCGGACAATTTAAATAGCACGCCTTGATTTTTGTCTGAAAATATTACCTGAAATTTATTTTTATTTTAATATTCATTATATTCCTGATTTTTTAATCATGTATAGCCACTAATACCACAAATTTTCGTAAAATAAAGTTATGAGAACTGAAAAATCATGTAAATAAAGCCTTTGGTTCAGATGTACAGGCTTTACGTAAAAAAGTTTAGGATAACTATGAAACTTTTTCTAAACTTTATTATTCAAGGAAGAGAACCAATAATCCAATAATTTTCTATAATAAAACTTAAAAATTACGCAAAAAACTTGAAAATTTCGAGAAAGAATAACCACTTCTATAGAATATCCTGCCATTGTTTGTATAGTAAAATTGAATTCTTTTGCTGCAGTACCAAAAATAAAATAATAAATTGAACAAAATTTGAAGGAGTAACTGATGTGAGCATTACTAAAAGTCAATTATGTAAAAATACCCGGTTTAGAACTGTTGCCAGACGTACAGAGTTAGTATTCAAACGAAACCGTACCTGTTGTTTGATCTTTGTTAAAGAGCATATGCAGAAGGATCTGTAATTCGGGAATAAAATTCTTTGAATTGATGTATTCCTGTTTAATACAATTGAATATGACATAAAAAAAAGATTAGATGTCCCAAAAGTCAAGAATTTTGTCCTTGAGACATAATTAAGAAGGTAGAACTTAGCGGTTGTAATTTTATTAGTATAGGGTTACTTTTTGCGAAGTGGCGTATGGTCTGTATATGGAATATCAAGCAATATAAACCAATTTATTTACAAGGATATCATTGGACAAGACATGTACTTCGAAATCGAAAAGAATTTGATCTTAGTTTTTAAGTTTTAATCAAGCTAATGATCTCAAACACACTGCCAAGAGTTTATAAAAGTGGTTCAATCAGAACAAAATTGACTTTGTGGAATGGGCAGGATGGTCTAAGGACCTCAATCCTGTTGAATTTATAGGAACAGATTGATCACAAGACAAATCTCTCGAATGTGACTAATTTGGAATAGTTTGAAGGGTTTTAAGTAGATATCCGCACTACATGAATTACAATCACATTAGAAAAGTGCCAAATCTTGGTTTCCTTAATGATCCTTCGTTGTCAAGCTATTATTTTTCCCAAAAGTTACTTAACTAAGTACTATAATTATTCCAAATTAATTTTCAAATAGAATTTGTAAATTGTTAATTGCAGTAGAAGCCGAAAACTATCACTTGTTATAGGGTGTGCTATTTATATTGTCCCCTTAATATGTGCCATTTGAAGAATTTTTTTACCGTACTAAATTTCTTGACAGAACTTTCGGGTTTTTTCTTCATATTTAAAATGTATTTATATAAAAGTTCATTTATTATTATTACTTTCATAATTTTAAAGCATAATTTTTCGAAAAATAAAGCATACAGTACAGTGTCCGAAACTGTGCTATTTATCTTGTCGCCACTGTATATGGATCAGCAAGAAGTCAGAAACCTGTTTAAGACAGCAATGGCCGCAAGTAAAGGCAGATGAATAAATTTGTTAAATAAAATGCATTCAAATAAATATAGTGCCTGTTTTTTTTAACTATTTTAAATCACAGCTATATAATCTCTTACAAACCGGGATGCAGTAAAAAAATTCAATGATTTAAGAAAATTTGCAAGACATCTCACTGGTTGTTTTTTTTGCAATTTTTAAATTTTAATTTCCAATTCTTCAATTCAAAAGGTTCGATTCAATGGTTTCAATGAACGAATGACTCAAGAAACATCATAAAATGACTCTGAAAGCCCCTGACTCAATTATCCAAATGTTCTCAAACAATTAAAATGATTAAAATGCAATTTTGGATAATAATGGCAATTGAGATGACCAAAAACATGGAAGATTGTCATTCTGGGCAATGTGCTACAGCAATAAAAGAAAGAAAAATTTGATTATGAAATACATTTCGTTGTCTGTTCAATTGAAAAAAAAAATCATGAGAAGTTGAGCGCTTTTTTTCAACTTGTGCGAATTGATTGTCGGATTAAAGTTGTTTGTGATGTTTTTGCGGGAGCATCGAATTAGTTTGAGCAATTGATCAAAATGTTTTGAGTTCCTTTTTTGTATCTAAATACCAAAATCAATTATTCATCTTTGATTGTATACAAAGAGAGGAATAATAATTTTCATTTGAAATTCAATTGAAATCACTGGATAAGGATTTCTTCAACTATATAGAGTCTCTTAGGGATCATTGGTGAATTGTTGAGCTCAAGTATACTTGAGAATTGAACAGCTGTTGCTGAACAATTTCAATTAATTGTGTGCAATAAATGGACCACAAACGGTCTTTTCTTCGAGTTTGTGTCTGAAATGAGGGAGCTCACTTACAATTATGTCAATTACCAACTTGACTCTTGCACTCTTGGTCCATTGATAGACACGGCTTCCCCTGAAGCCGGGAATTTCTGTTTTTTTTTTTTCAATCTCACTGATCTGCACATTTTCACGAATCGCCACCAAGTCTCGAGTCACTTGGCAGCATGGTCAGGATTGTGTAAAAAATTATACTGGACCTTGAGCAACTTGCCGGAAAACTTGCTGCTTTTGGCTCCCGGCCACAAATTGCATCACGGAAAATGACTGTCGAAGCATCGCTTTCCTAATTCAACCTTGAGACATCATGCGCAAGCATGGAAAAGTCTTAAGCACATTTGGACCATAAATGTTTAATTTTCAGTGCAGTTGGGGCGTTTTGGGAGAAAAAATAGTGTGGCCCAAAAAAGGGCAAGTAACACATTTATCGACCTCTCCTCTGTGCCTTTTCTTCATTCTGTTTTTCCCTCATTTTCACTCCAAATCAATCGACCGCTGTGTCAATGAACTTTTTACACTCTGTATTCGTCCGCTGACATCAGAGTTGCTCACTAAATACAATTTATTTCTTTTCTAGATTAAGAAATTAGAAGGAAATACAGAAAGCAACATTATGCTCTTAGGACACCTAAATTGACGGTAAAAGTTTCGGCCTGAACTATCATACATTGCGAGTTTAGGATCAAGGACTAGATGTACTCTGTATTAATTCTTTTGCCTGTTCCTTTACCGTCAAAATATCAGCCTGAGTATATTTGGGTTTTAAGAGCAAGCTAAGAGAATATCAATGCAGTAATAGGGGAATGTAGGCAGCCTTCGCACATTTTTTCGTGCTTCATATTCAGAACTTTTTTCTGACTAAACTGTAAAATGGGCAGTGAATTGCACTACACCAAAAAGTTTTCTTATCTTTTAGGTTTCTATGCATGCCTAGGTCACTATCACAGAATTGTTGGTTTTTCCTGGATAGGAAAATGAAAAAAATATTACGATTTGTGCGATTCTTGCCCCCGGAGCAGGGCCGGATTTAGAAATGTGGAGGACCAATGCCCATTTGCAAGAACCCCAAAAATCGCAACTTTAAAATTT
This sequence comes from Phlebotomus papatasi, assembly GCF_024763615.1. Taxonomy (NCBI): domain Eukaryota; kingdom Metazoa; phylum Arthropoda; class Insecta; order Diptera; family Psychodidae; genus Phlebotomus; species Phlebotomus papatasi. Next base: position 16,028,661 of record NC_077223.1, read on the forward strand.
TATATAATATATCGTTATTCAATGCTACAAGTAAATTTAAGCAACTTTAAGTTTACCGGAGACCTGCAACTTTTCTCTTACTACTCGTAACGACTTGAACTCTATCGAAAAAAAAACAAACAGTACAATCCCTCGGTTTTTTGCCTATGATATGACCGTTGCAGTTAAATAGCGAAAGGCCCAAACGAGAACATTTCTCTAAAAAAAAATTCTGGAACGTTTAAAATTAAAACGTATTCTCTAAGTAATACGAATTATAGAAGTTAGAATTCATAGAATCTGCTTATAACGCTCTTGATCCATCTCTGTGACTACTTAAAGTGGCAAACTCTCAATGGGCTTATGATAGGCTTCTACAGGAATTTCAGTACAAAATTCTTATTATAAGCCTTGTGAAGGTGTATTAAAAGATTTGTGAAACCTTGGTTCTGTAAGGCAGCTATTTTTTATATAATCTAAAATTAAAAATTTAAATTAAATTCAATCTTTCGGAGGATTTCGTAAACTGAAAGCTTGCTAAAGCCACCAAGAAAACTTTTCCTTCAAGAAAATTACGGAAAATTGGTCAGAAATGGAATGGAAAATACTCTTTACGAATCTCAAAAGCTTTTTGAATTTTTTATTTATTTTTTTCATAAATTCAATGCTAACCCTATTTTGATTATTTTATTTTAGGGCCTAATGAGGAAAGCGATATATTCCCTAATACTTCTTTGAAGGCGACATCGTAGCTTCCTTTGAGAAAAGTTGATCAAAATTTTACCCAAAGTTCCTTTAAAAGCATATTTTGAAGATTTTGAAAATTAGGTTTTGTACAAGAATTTGGCAAAAAAATTAAGTTTTCAAAACATGTAAAAAAAATACTATAATTTTATTTAAATTTTTGAGGTCAGGCCTAATGGCTTCTACACACTCTGGGAGCAGTTTTCGTTAAAAAATTGCATTTTTAAAAAGAAATTGCCTGCAGCGCTGTAGGTGGAAACATTGTCAAAAATGGAATTTTTGACAAAAATGACTCTCAATGTATAGAGTCCTTAATATAGCCAAATATGGTTTAAAATTGTAAATATTTAATTTATTTTCCATAGTGACTTTCTCAAAATAAAAATTAGTTCAGTAAAGTTAAAGTTTCAAATTATAGGGTGGAATAACCGGCTATCGCCATGTTTAGGAAAAAATTAAATTCATTTAATCATAACTTTTGAATCCTTGTTACAAGATAAGTCAAATTTGACACAAAGTTACTAAGATGTATTGGCTCTAGATACGTGAAAACAATAATCCTAGAACATAACGCTGGACTACTTAAAAAACTGATTTTTATTAATAATGCAAAAATAACCATTTCGTCGCCACTTTTTACCACTTTTCGCCAGTTTTGTAAAATTTGTAACCACTTCTCGCCACCCACTTGAAAAGAACCACACTCGGTTATTTTAGGCAATGCTATGAAAAGAATACATTCACCATTTCTCTTTCCTTGTGATCACTTTATTATTACTCTCTTTAAATGATTTTTCTTCATTTTTATTTGAGAAATCAAATTATGGGGCTTTTGCAGAAAGTAAACAATGCAGATTTGACAACTGAGAATGTACGAAGTGAAGTTAGCGTCGCCTATTGAAAAGATATGGCGACAGGTGGTAAAATCAATTCCAGAATATTACCACTTCTCGCCATGCCTCATTTTTATACAAAAATAATATAAAATGAAATATTAATTGACTAAATACAAATTTTATGTATTCCACAAGTGCAATTAAATATTCAATAGACAAATTATTTACCCAAATAGGTATTTTTGGCCTGATGAAAATTTGACGACACTTAGTACATTTGGTAAGAGATGTTGGATTCGATGCACTTGCTTAAAATATTGCTCTAAAAAGTGATCAAAATCGTGAATCCAAAACGAATAATTATTATTTTTCGATTCTATCCGTAGAAGCAGAAACAATACAAAAAATTGCGACTCATTTATTTCATAAATTGCGAAAAATAGCGATTTCAATGTAAGTGGCGAGAAGTGGGGCACTGGCGAGAACTGGTGATTCCACCCTACTATAAAAATGACTGGTTTGTAATCTCTTTTACTTAGAGTTGAATTGCAAAAAAATTGAATTAGGTAAACCAGTGTATGGTTAAAATACTGATCTTAAAGAGGTCCAGTGGATCCAATAGATAAAATTAAGTGCCTTAGGTGTCTTATAAATTTAAAAACAAAAAACATATTTACGAATTATTAAGAGAGCTGTTCAATCATATCTATCAATATGTTTCTATCGTATTATAAGAAAATTTTTAGCGATTCTTAACAATATTGTAAATAAAATAACGATTTAGAGTGGGGCCCTCAGGACGAAAAAAAAGAAAATCTTTTCCAAAATGCAAGCCGTTTCAAACGTTTTTTTTTAAATATATTTTTGCATATTAAATGCTTTAATTGTTAATACTTAAAGTAGGTTAAACTGTAGTATTTTTTTGTAATAATTTTTATTTTGTGGCCATTGTGACTATATGTAGTAAACTTCTTAAATGTGGAGGCCCTTAAAATGTGGGGGCCCGGTGCCATAGCCTCGGGGAACCCACTTAAATCCGGCACTGCCCCGGAGGCACCGTTCACACGATGGAGGGTTCGGGTTCGTCATTGCTTTTTTTCTCAAAATAAATTCCAAGATTAGATGTAAGACTTATCATTGATTATGTTTCTCAGTTTAATTTTTATTGATGATTTTCAGTCTGTAAAAAGTGTCTCGTCGGTAAAAGGTTAATCTCGGTAGCAAATGTTTAATCAAAAATCTATCTTTAGACGTTGCGTTCAACTTTGATCTTGTGCAACAATTCAATTAAGCCCCTTATAGTGAATATCAATGGATTTTATATTGATTTCCCTAATCGCCGATGTTGAGAAAATATCAGCTCATGCTTTTCTATCCTTTCCAGGATTGTCCAAACCAGCGAATATCAAGGATGCGCAGGATGACTACGACTATGAAAATATGCAGAAAGATGATGGAGATGACTACATCTACGATGATGACGAGAACCTAAGTGTAGACAAATCTTACAACACAGAGTACAACAGAGTTCCCCAGGGCCCGCCACCAGTACTTGAGGTCCTTGAGACGGAAGTTAATGCAAAACCTGGAGAGACAGCGAGACTCGTATGTCGGGCTAAGAATCTTTCAAGTAAGTCTATTGGGAAAGAGGGTTTTAATATCTCGAAATATTGAATATTTAATTACTATTTAGATACGACTGTTGTTTCGTGGAACTTTGGCGATACCCTGCTGACTATGGGACAAAACAAGTTATCCAGCAACAATAGGATTAGTGTAGACCGGGATACTTCCCTAATAATTGAGAATGTTAACCAGTCAGATGATGGTCTTTACACATGCAAAATTTTCCCTCATGATCTCTCCATGAAGGTCAAGCTCGTTGTGTCCAGGTAAGGCTTCTTAGAGCAATATCTTAAAGATCCATATCGTTTTTTAAAATATCTACTGGAAATTCGACAAGCCTACCTCATGGCGATTTTCCTACGCATACTTTGACTCTCTTAAAATTAAGAGATTCACTGGATTCAATTTCAAAGTACTGACAAAGTCTTCCTCTCCAGATCACCCAGTGTCAGTATCTTCGAAAGGGAAACTGATGTAAGTGGCGAAAACAGGACATACCGAGAAGGCGATAGGATTATCCTGGAGTGCCGATCAAAGGGAAACCCTGAACCCACAATTAACTGGTCATCTCATGGACTCCGCCTAGATCGCGTGGATGGAATCACTGAAGATAAGGGAAAATTGGTCATTGAACGAGCAGAACATCATCACTCCAGGATATATCAGTGTCTGGCTACCAACGGGATTGGAGAACCAGCTCATGCTACCGTCACCATCAACATTCAATGTAAGAATCTCTGAAAGCAAACCAAGGGTTTTCACTAAAGTTCCAATTGAATTATCCTTGTTGCAGACTCACCTAAGATCACAGGACACAAGCATGAATTTAACACTGGCGAAGGCTATGATGCTGAGCTCTTCTGCAACTTCAAGAGTGACCCAGCTGGACGAGGAATGTGGTCAAGAGACTGGAATTATGTCACTGAAGGACAGAAGTACAGAATTTCCGAGCAGACTCATGGTCATCACAATAGGACAGTGCTGCTAGTGAGGAAGGTGAACAAGAGTGATTTGGGCTTCTACCAGTGTCTAGTGGAGAATAGCCTAGGAAGGGATACCAAAAACATCTCCCTGATCTACGAGCCTGAACCAGCTCATTTCGATGGATATGAATTGCAAGTAGATCACCTGGTGCTTCTCAACTGGACCGTGCGAAGTGTTCAGCCTCTGTCTGAGATACTGCTCTATTACCAGAAGACCAACGACAAACAGTGGACCAGTGTGAAGCCCATTGTCGCTGAGAAGCACAAAGAACATTCGGGAATATGGGTGTAAGTAGAAATTTTACTTAATGATAACAAATTGACTATGAAACTATACACGATCTTTAGACAAGATTTTTAATCCTTCTTCTTGAATAAATCTGATTAAAAAAAAAGCCCAGATGAGCTTATGATAGCTGAGATTCTTTACAGGTGACCTCGAAATGCGTGCAACTCGGAATGCGTGAAAATTCGATTGTGAGTTGAATTTTGGGGATAAAGAATCGCGTCGAGTAAACTGTTCTCGGCAGTCGAAATGGATGAAATTGGCTCGACGCGATTCTTTACCCCCAAAATTCAACTCACAATCGAATTTTCACGCATTCCGAGTTGCAGGCATTCCGAGGTTGCCTGTAAAGAATCTCAGCTACCATAAGCTTATCTGGGCTTATCACTGGTCGTTTTCTATTTTAAATAGTCTGATTGGGGAATACCAACAAAAGAAAAGAAAGTTCATTGAAAACGGTTAATAAACACTAGTGGTCCGGTCCATATGGGAATAGTAAGGGTCGGGGTACAGTGGGTTGGGGTAGAGACGGATGGGACCCATTATTAGAAAGATCTAGCTCTCAGATACAATATATGCTAAAATTTCATCGAAATCCCTTTATAAATACAGAAAATGCAGTCCGGTCAAGACATTTTTGATTATAGCTCGGGTCAGGGAACATCGAGGGAGGAGTGCGACCCACCGTTGGAAAGGCCTCGACCCCAGCTACAACATATTAAAATTTAAAGAAAAAGCATCGTTCAATTTTCGAAATATTCGAGATCGATTAATCGAAGAGCTAAGCTCTCTACGAGAGCTTTCCAAAACACCAAAATTTTTCGAATTCCGATAATTAGAAGTAAAGATATGACCATTTGAAACTTAAATTTCTGACCCCTCTAGCTCGGGTCAGGGGGGTCGGAGGGGGTTAAGTTTGGTATCGATTGAAAGCTCTTAGGCCCTGCTATAACATACTAAAATTTTAGCCCGATCGTTGCCATAGGGGCTGAGTTATTGAAAAAAAAGCGAAATTTGGGGGTATTCCAAAATGGCGGAATGGTGGGGGAAGTGGGGGGGGGGTGGATCTGACATCATCAACTTATAGCGGCCCGACGATATTTAACCTATGCCGAAAACCGCTTATCGATATCTCTTTCCAGGGACATGACGTTTCCTATGTTTCCCATATGTTTCTAGCGTGCCGAAAAAACTTTTGAGTTTATTCGGTGTTTTCTGTCATTGAGGAATGAATTAGCAAAAAATACAAATACAAAATAAAAGCCAATTTAATATGGAATTGGCAACCGAAAGCCCCAAATTGGCAACCTACGTAGTTTCGGAGATATCTCGTGAAATGTGTACGAAAACAGGGAAAACTTTACACTAAAACTGGTCGCATTTTTCAGAGCTAATGTCACCCCTGTGTCTCTTTCCGTTCTCTCTCCAGAAGTGGTTATACAACGGACGGACGGGACGGCCACGAAAATCGATTTTTGTCGCATATGATTTTCGTGATCTATGAGTGTCAAAACGTGTACATTCCAAATTTGGGCCCGATCTAACCAGGTCGGTTTTCACCTGTGACCACAAAAGCTGAGATTGTAAAGAATCTCAGCTAAAAACAGATTGGAAAGTTCACCGGAACTTTTGACTTATTCTTATGACCCAAATGGACTAATCCTACATTTCCACTTTTTTTTGTTTGTTTATTTTTTATATTATAGTAAGATAGATGTTCTTTAAGGACCTCTAATTGATCGTCATATATAAGTCCTCAGTGTATGGCAGTTTAGGATTCATTTTTACTGCCAAATTTTACAAGCCAAATATATTCAAGGATCAGCCTGAGTCTTTTTGTGCTCTTATGCCCTAGACCACTTACGACTTAAGCCGAGAGACGGCTTAATGTAATTATAATCAAAATAATGATAAAATAACATTTTCTGTTCTTTTGCTAGGCAGAATTGCAAGCATATTCTTTCGGGATAAACCTCACAATTCTGAAATAACTTTGAAATCTTTTCCAGAGAATTGATCTTTTTGACCTTAAATACTTTTAAGATCTCTTTGGTTTTAAATTCAGAGAAAGATGATTTCAAACAATTTCGAAATTACAAAAAAATACAACTTTGAGCTTGTTTTTACGCTTTTTACTATAAGTAATTTCCGTTCTGTCATAAAAAAAACTATTCTAAATATGTCTATTATTATAACGGCGTTATCACACTTGCACATTAAAATTTTAATGTGATTCACATTAATTGTCGCTTGTGAGCATCCAAATATGTTATTTGTGTCTTTGAGTCACTTAATATTTGGGGTTTTTCTATTTATTGATAAAGACGTGGACTTGGCGTGCAAAAATAAGTTTAAATTTACCTAAAGTATAAATATTTTTCACATTAAAAAATTAAACAGAAAATCGCATTAATTTTTCGCATTAATGCTATAAATCAATTTGTATCAAATTTTGCGGGCCAAGTCTACCTTTTTATCAACAAATAGATCAAATTTTGAATATAAAATGATTCAAACACACAAATTACACATTTGGACTCTCACCAGCGACAATTAATGTGAATCATATTAAAATTTTAATGTGGAAGTGTGATAACACAGTAAGATAAGGTAGTACGATAATTGAGAATTTACGTAAGAATTGCAATATGAAAATGCGTAAATTAAGGAAAACGGTGAGGCTTTGACGGTGACGGTGATCATTTGACCGTCAATGTGATTCTGCCCTTAAATAGATCAATTAAGCTTTATCAATGGAGTGTGTATAATATTAAGAGGATGAAGTCTAGCACAAAAATTTGATTAAAATAATAATTTTTTGTATTAAAAACTACTTTAACTCTTTCCGGACCGCAGCATATGCTGCAAGCCAATTTCACAATTTTTTAATCAAAAATATCTAAGCTCAGGAATTAATTGAGGTCCTACCAAAAATATCTTACATTTGGACATCCTCATAGTTTGTAATCATCCAAAATAATTGAATTTTTCTCAGTTCTGAATAATTAAAAAACACTGTTTTTCACTGAATATTCATATGCTTCTTTGGGTACTCAGAGTCCCAAAAGAGACGAAAGAGTTAAGCATTACAATATTCACAAAATCTTTATTTTTCAACAGAATTCAGCATCGTGTTCAATTATCTCCTGGAACGTGGCATGCTCGAGTCAAGTCCCGAAATACTGAGGGATGGTCAAAGTATTCAGAAGCTCAGCAAATCAACGTCCCCACAAGTAAGTAAATTAGTCCTTATTTAAAAAAGGAAAATAATTTTAAAGAATTTTCTGTAGTTTTTTGCACAAATCTCGCACATTATCGATTCTTTTTCTACGAATTTTTCTTCGAGTTTTTGATGATCTTCCCGAGTGTCATTTTTGTTTTATTTTTTTACAATGATTTTTATTAAATATTTTTCAGTATATACTGACAGTGAAGATCAACTTTTCGAAAAATTAGGTAAAAATATTCTCCCTGAATTCTACTTCATCACATTTTTTGCACTCTTTTCCTTTGTAGTTTTTCTTTTTTTTGTATTGGTGGAATTGTGTGTCTTTCTGTCTTTCGTGTGTTTTTTGCTGCTTTATTTTTAATTGTTCTGTATTTGTTCTTTAGGTTTTTTTTTGGGACTCTAATAGTAATATTTCTGTATTTTATCAGATTCAACGGAAACGAGTGGAGCTACGAGGATACTTTTCGGAGGATTCCCATCCAATTTGGTCACAATTTTAGTGGCTTCTGTGCTTTTTTGTGTTCGATGGACCTAAATTTGAGGCCTTTGATGATTTGTAGTTCAAACTAATGAGATACCAGAAATACTAAAGGAAATTTTATGGAGAAAATGTCACATGAGAAAATTGTGTAAAGCTTAAAGATTCTTCCTTCTCTCTAAAAACAAAAAAAAAAAAAGAAAACTGTTCTATCGAAGACGTATAAATGCCATAAAATCTCCCATTTCTTTTCTAACTAGAACTATTAGCACGTAAAAGATTCGTTTTTCACGATGAGCACAAAAAAGAATCGTTTTCAATTGTTGAAAACTAAGTTTATAAATTCTGTGTAAATTATTTTTGATGATAAAAGTGTCTGTTGATTCTTTTTTTTTAGTACACAAGATGTGGAGTAAAAATATTTAATTTTTGCAAAGTCCTGTCTTCTATTCTGCTAAACCTTTTTTTTAAGTGTAAGGCCAAAGTTATTCTTACTACGATATAGACATTGTAATTTATTGATATATAAAAATAAAAGTAAAAGTTTAATAGCGGATTTGCCTTTCGCACAGAGAAAATTAACAAAAAAAAAAATCGATGATGGGGAATTTCTCACTCAAATTCCTTCTTTCTCTATAGATAAAATTAAAAAAAAATACAATAGTTATAATAAAAATCAAACCAAAAAATTCCTTTTGAAAATAATAAGCCTTTGAAGAGATATTGCAAATGTTGCAGATACATATTTTCCGATAAATTGTAAAATTAAAAGAAAAAAAAAACTAAAACCGAATTGGCCTTTAAAACGATGACCACAAAATAAATGAGATTGAGAGTGCCTATTTGAAAATTTTACCACTTGAGAGATAGTGCATAGAAATTGAAGAAAAAAATCTCGTGTATTTTGAGAATAATGTACAGAGGTAAATAGGAAGAAAAAAAATGAGATTTTTCAGTATTTTTTCATCAGTGTTCTCTTTTTTTCTGTGACGAAAAACAGTCCTTTTAGAGACAGTGGCAAACTTTTCAGTGTTGATAATAATACAAAAAGAATATCAACAAAATGTACTTTAAAAGTGTCATATATAATTTAATAAAAGAAACAGAAAGAATATTTTGTAAATTACTTTTTAAGTACCTACATATACAACACTTTGTAATGTGTTTCTAAGTTAATTCTACTCAAAGTCAGATACGGTAAAGGACGATGATGTCAGCAGCGTTATTTGATTAAAGAATTGATTGTTTCATACGTGAAGTATGAATAAAAACGCTTCTATTCAATAAAAAAAATAGTTTACTAAAACTGAAAAAAAAAAACCTAAGATGCCTGATGAAGAATAACTTGGCTCTGTAGGGGAGACCGGGGGCACAATTAAACAGCAAATGATAAATATTTCAATAACTACGAAAGGCGTTTACTTTGAATAAATAGCAGTTCGCTCAATATGTGTTCTTGGGCAAACTAGAACATCCCACAATGTCTAATTCAACATCTGGCTAATCTGCCCCAGTCTCCTTTATGTGATTATATAGAGAAATGTAGGCATGGTTCGCACAGAGTGAACCTTCAAACGATGAGAATTTTCTCTTTGTTTGCAAAGAGCTGACCTACCATTTCTTATCTCATTTTATGAGCTTAATAATGATCTATCTTATGACTAAGAAATGATGAACTAGATCTTTGCAAACAAAGAGAAAATTTCCCAACAAGCAAAATAGCTGTCTTATAGAACCAAGTATTAGGCAAGTCTTTTAGTGCACTTTTAAAAGACTTAAAGTGAAAATTTTCTATGGAAATTCCTATAGCGGCTCTTAAGATCCTTAAGAGTGCGCCACTTTACTTATAGTAATCTCAGTAATGGAAGCAAGAGCGTTACAAGTAAATAAAAAGATTTTTAGTTCTATAGTGTCTCACTTAGAGAATTCTACAAGACCATTTTAAGAAAAAAATGCTGCTTGGGTTGCATTGTTTGAAGGTTCACTCTGTGCGAACCATGCCAACATTCCCTAACCGAAAGGCAATACATTAAAATTAATTAATTTAATGTATAAAATTAATCACAATGATTAAGTACGGTGCCCTATTTTTCAATTTTAGTACACTGTTTTTTTAATTAATTATAATAAGGGGAGGCGGGTCTACTTTGAGCTATGGGGCTACAATAATATACGATTTTTTCGCATATTTTTGTAAAGAAAATTGAATCTGGTCATAATTTAATTCACATTTATAATTGTTTTTTTCTTTCTAAATTATATTACGTTAAAGCCCAGTTTCATTTAGAAAATGCGCAAAAATCATATTTCAATGTAGGGGAAGTGGGGCAGCTTTGAAAGTGTTTTTTTCTCCTATTTTCAAATGGAATTGAGCCTTATATTGTAACTTAGCTTCACAATTGGTTTGATGAGCTAAATTATATCATAATAAGATCCAGTTTTATTTAAAAATATGATAAAAGCTCGATTTCAAAGTTAACCCAATTCTAAGGTGTCCCACTTTTTTCTAGCCCCACAGCTCGAAGTAGCCCCCCCCCCTCCCACTAAACCCAAAAAAAAAATACGCAGAAAAAGAGTAAATTTTCACATTACCAATTAAAAAAAATCATTTATAAAATATTTGTAATTAAAAAAAAATCATTATTTAAACAAAAAGCAAAATTGCAGAGATTTTTCAACATCAAATAGATCAATAAATTGTTCTTAATTTCATGAATACCAAAGGAAACATTGTTAAAAAAAAATTAAATGAAAATAGTAAATTTTTGGACACAGAACACTTCTCCCTTAAACCTGTATGAATCTGCCCTTCACGTCCTTTCAGAACTTAAAGAAAATTTGTTACGCAAGTTTCAGAATTGGGATTTAGCCCATTCTTCAAAGGTCACAAAATTTTAAATAAAAAGCAATTTTACTGACTTTTCAACATCCAATGAATAAATTGTCCTTAATATCGAATCTGAAGTCATTTATTCAAAATCTCACTCGATTAGATATTAGACGAGTTATGCCTTGTGGCTAAATCTTGGGTTTGAGGACCGTGTTAAAAGGTCTTCAGACTAGAAGTTTAGCCCAGTTTCCGAAGAGATCGAAACCGTAAATAACAAATTTTAGTGATTTTTCGAAATAGATGATTTGGATGAATGAAGATTTTCCAGTGATCGACACTTTATTTGGGGAAGATTAAAACACTTTTTTAATCTTCCCCAGAGCTTTCGGACCGGATAAGGACCTTCTTCAGTAGCTATAAGGGTATTTTTTATTCATTAAAAAAATTCTCGTACAAGGTTGTTTTTTCGTTGTACATTTTCAAATCTATTCATTCGACTAAAGTATATTTCTTGATTTCCTGAAGATCTGAAAATGTCCAATGCAAAAACGACCTTGTAAAAGAATATTTTTTTTAAATGAATAAAAAATACCCTTAGGGCCGCTGAAAAGGCCCATATCCGCACCGAAAGCTCTGGAGAAGATTAAAAAAGTGTTTTAATCTTGAGAAGATACTATTCCCACTGGCAATCATCGGAAAATCTTCAATCATACTCTAATCACGCCAGTCTAAACGTCCAATAGGTTAATTTGCTCTTCATATTCGATCCCAAATCAAAAATTTTCCAAAAATCTTGCCGGAAATGAAACTAGAGAAGATAAGCCATGTGGGAAAACTTTAGGTTTGAAACCCGTACTAGACATATTATTACAATCACCAAACGATTTTTGGTTCCATGAACTAGATTGGAGCAAAGACATCTCAAAAAGATTGTTTTTTTTTTAAATTTTGATGCAGTTATTTAAAATCAATTACATAACTCGAACGAGAATCTTTATACGGGCTTCAGTTCTAAGGTTTAACCATGTGGCTTAATGCTTTAAGGACGAGAAGGTCTAAAATCAGGGGTCAGAAAAAATCACTTTTTCTGGCTTTTTAGAGCAAAGCATAGGGAAGACTGGGGCAAAGTCACAAATCAAAAATTTCAAAATTCAATATCTTCCAAGATAAATAAGATAACGGCTTAAATTTTTTTTCCATAGATAGATTCCATAGACCTTCTTCAATGTCGTAAGTTTCTTGGAATTCGAACAAGGAATTTAGAAAATAAAAAATATCAAAATTTTCAGCCGAATTTTTGAAATATTTTCCTTCAAGAATATATCAATTATGACCTACTTATTATTCAAAATTTATGCACTGATGATTATTTCCTAAATGATTTAGATTCTTTGAATACGAATCCGCTATCTATTTTAGAATTTTACAAAGATTCTTCTCTCAAGAAATCTTTTCACTAAAAACGGCCCTTTCGGGGTAAAAAGTAACAAAAGATTTGGAGCAAAAAGTAAGAAAACCCGAAACAATTTATGATGTCTCACGGCAAAAAACGTCAATGCCATGTGTCATCGATTGTTGTTTGAATTGGTCAAACGATTTGCAGTCTTTTGTGTGTTTTTTTCCAAAATAGATTGGAAAGCGTTTTATAGTTCAGATAGAGAAAATAGCGTTTTACAAAGGTGTAGAGGAATAAATTTCTAATGAAAATATGTTATCTAGGTTTTTTTTTTTTAATTTACGGAATCAAGTAAATTCTCGTAAGTAATTTCCGTAAGTAATTTAAATAAATAAATTTATCTCGTTAAATTCTCTAAATACTTCTTATTAAGCAATAATTTGAGAACATTTCCATTTAAAATTGAATATTTAAAGCAAATTATCCTGAACATTTTGAAGAACTTTTAAAAATGTTTGTTGTTCACTCTGAATGAAAAAGTTTGTAAAGCAGCCAACCAATTCTTGTTATAACTTTGTCAAAAGGATGTTGTTTTCCAATTCTACAAATCTCACATTTTATAATAAAAAAAACATCATTTTAACGCTTTTAATAAACTTTACAAGATTTATTTGGCATTGATTTTGATATTTTTTTCATTTTATGTATGGAAAAACATGCTTTTGACAAACTTCCTTAGTCAAAATGACAAAACTTTTTATTTTAAGGATTTCAGGACATTTAGAACTTGAGCTAAAACTCCAATTTTAAGTCCTCATTACGAAATTAATTATTTTTGTGAACATATGGCTTAGAAATCGCTTTAGGAACATATATAAAGATTGTATCTTATTTCTCTCAAAATTCTTTCCAGAAATAGGAAAAATATGCAAAAATTGAAAGTGCCCCTTCAATAAACTGCCCAAACTGCCACATCATTTCCTAAATCACATGGCCAAACTTTCAGGCCAGCAGACCGTTCAATATTCAAACAAACTATTTAGGGGAAAGTGCCCATGCTTTACACGGTTCCAAGCTTCATAATGACTAAAGTTTTCTACGTTTTTCAATAAATGTGACTCATCGTATGCATATTTTAAAAACTAGAGGACAGTGTCCTGTTTTTAAAATATATTGCAGTTATATTTATTCAGAAACATAGGAAAAAATAGACATTATGAAGCTTGGGACCGTGTAAAGCATGGGCACTTTCCCCTAAATTTGCAGAAGTCATCGTCGTAAAACTACAAAGACTTTGAGTAGAGTTTGTAAAAGAAAATTTACAAGGAACTCCTTTGTATTACGACTTTAATTTAAGAAATGAAAAAAAATATCTTTCTCAAATTGTCCTAATTTTTTTTTGCTTATTTTGATATAATGTAAATATTAGTTTAATTCTAGTGACAACATTCAAGAGTATAATTAAGATGGAGTACTGTGAAGATGGCATTAAATGGAATGTATTTCCGGCTGATTAAAAAAAAAGAAGAAATTATATATTTCCGAAGCGCTATAATCTTGATTAGGATGCTAAAAAAAATTAAAATAAAAAAAATTCAGCAGTAAAATATACATAAAAAATTATGTAACGAGAAAAATATTGAAAAATAAAGTGAATAGATAAAACAAGACTCACGCAAGATGTTCTTCTGTGTTAATTAATAAAGCCCTAGTCAAGTGTACACGCTTTACCAAAAGCAAAACAGGCCAAAAAATCCATTTATTTACTACGCACGTCAGCTTTTTAGCATTCCTACGTTGGCAAAAGTTCTGTTCTCAGTTAATTGACCCACCTGTGTTTTGCCTTTTTGTAAGATTTCTATCTCTAAAGATTGTAATTATGCCATTTTAATTTGCAATTCCTATAAGTTTTGTGAGACTTTCACTTGGTTTTGATAATTCAAACCGGGCATTTGATTTTCTTTTGGATTTTAATACTTTTTATCATCTTAATTCTTATAGATTTTAGTCAAAATTTAGCTTCTTCTGATTTAAAAAAAATCATCATAATCAGTATATTCTTCTAAAAGTTCTCAACTTGTTTACAAATCTCTCTTAAATCCGTGATAACGCCTATAAATCAAACCAAATTATAGAGCCAAAAGCGATAATTGAATTCAATTCATTCCCATTTAATTGATCATTCTTAACTGATCGAAGACAATCAATGGCCTTCAACTTGTGGCTCAACCTGCAAATTTTGCACTCTCGAAATTCAGACGTGTTGCGTGCGAAAAATGCATGAATTTTCCCACTCTTGGGGAAAAGCAACACTAAAAATTGGATATAAAAGAGAAGATTTTCCAGAGAAGAAGCATCAGTTTATCTCAGTGAATTCTACAAGATTCTTCTTATACTCTGTTTCTTTGTGTAGTGACTTAAAACACAACAAATCAACCAAAAATGATGTCCTGCAAGTTGTACTTTATCGGACTTGTCCTTGTTGGAATCTACGCCACAGGTAAGGCTTTCGAAAAATTCCTTTGATACAAAATTTCTTGGCATTTTGGGCAATTTGAGTGCATTTATCCCTGATGAAGTTATTATTCAACTGAGATACGAGATATCCAGATCAGTCCTCTGGATGTGGACAGGATTTCTTATTGGAAATTTCAAAAATTGGGGATCGAGTACCATTTCTTCTTAATGCACGAATTTACAAACGTGATCATCAGTGGCGTTATTTACCGCGTTGATACGATACTATTACGCCTTAAGCCGATAGAGATTTGCAAATAACCGGGCCATTGCTGTAATAACTCCTCTTGATAAATCATCCAAAACCTCTTTAAACTAAGGATCTCTCAGTCTAGAGATGTTTCCTATTAAGAATTTTTGAATCCAAGCAACATCTTTAAGCCAGAACATTCAAAATCGGACTTTACTTTTGACCAAAAAACCAGATATTGTAAAGAATCTCAAGTAAAATGAGAAGAGTCCCAAAATGGAGTTATTGATTTCAATAATTCATTTCATTAATTACCGGAATTTGACCATTTGCGGTAGGATTTTATGCAAAATCTGAAATTCTAACATCACAATTTTGTGTAATCACCGTTAGAGGCACTTAGATCGAAGAAACTATTTTCGAAATTTCGATGTCGAATACATCAATAGAGTCTTCTAAATTCGAACGCTCGGGGGATATTTTTCACATTTCTCATCTCCCAAATTCGAACAATTTTTTGAAAACTAACGAAATTTACGTGATATTAAATTGTACTTTGAATCAAATTCCCGTACTTTCTGATAAGTCTTAGTAGTAACATACTTTCTCTTCATTTTATACGATCATAATGTATGTAAACATTCAGGAAGGACCACATAAATATGATTTTCATTCATCCAGAATACGAATTTTTTAACATAACCGAACAATTAAGATTTTGAATCCAAACGTCGTTCGAATTTGAGAGACTCTACTGTATCTTGTAATACACAATTTTGTCTTTGATGGAATTTTAGTATGTTATAGCTGAATTCAAGACCTTTCCAATGATAAATTGTATTTTCTCCTGGATCTTCCTTAACACGGGTTATAAAGAGTCAAAGTTCAGAATTTGAATGCTATTTACAGTAAGAGCGGATTACTGTCCCCTGCGTGCGACTTTGACACTCCCTGTTCGTTAGTTTTTACTTGCTTTTAGAACTTGAGGATGATCTTTACCGATCCGATCTATTATGTCTGATCGATCAACATCTCCGGCGCGTTTATTAACCAATTTCGTTTTTATATTCTAAGCTTGCAATAGATAGAGCAAAAGGTCACTATTTAGGGCGGTATCGCCTTTAGAGCAGAGGCGTGCAAGAACCGTTGAAACCAAATAAACGTTAAATTAAACATGTACGTCAATGGTCAAAACGCTACTACAAACTAATTTTGACGTTTATTCGGTTTTAACGGTTTTTGCATACCTACTCTGCTTTAGAATTTAAACCTTAGGCTCTAATAAACTAAACGACAGGATCAACGCACTCATGGAGAGTACAAGCTTATCAAGCATGGGATGCTAAAGTGAACTCGAAGTTCACTTAACTCTTTCCGAACAGTAAAGCGGTCCTTAGACCAAAGGTCTAACTCCAATGGACCATTTACCCTAAATATCCAATCATAATTCCAATATTCCAGTAAATCTTGACTGATAAGAAATTAAAAAAAGACAAAGTCATATGGCTAAGCCTAAAACATAGCTAAACTCAGCTAAAATCGCAAGATTTTGCAACTCAGGATGATAGAAAAAATATTTCTGGTCAGAAAAATAATCTATTTTGCTCAGTAAAAAACGGTGAATTCGGTGAATTGATCAGACGGGAAATTAAACCATATCGTAGATGTTGAAATCGTTTATAATGCCTCCAGGACCTTTTCGATCAAGTAAATTTTATGCAATCGAAATTCATATTTCTCTCTTTCTCAAACATTTTTCGTATGTCTATCCCACTCTTTCATACTCTTCTTCTTCTTTTGAGCATCAAAATAAACTAAATTTAGTTTAGTCTTGACTCCGAAAAAGGGAATGTGAATTTTAATTTCATGAAATTTTCCTGATCTAAATGGTGCACTAGTGAAATTTTTAATTTTCCTTTCGGCAACAATGTTTCACTACTTTCTTGCACTGAACATGGATTATTTAACATTTGAAAATTGATATCTATGGCGCTGGCACACCTTTTAGATCAGGAAAATTTCATGGAGTTGAAATTCCAATCCTTTTCTTTTTCACATGCTTTGCATATGTCTATCTCATTCCCTCGCACTCTTCTTCTTCTTTTAAATATCACTCCAAATTCAATTTAGCTCAATCGAATTTGGTATGCGAAAGAATGAGATAGTCATATGCAAAATACGTGAGAATGAAAGGAATTCGAATTTCGACTTCATGAAATTTTTCTGATCTAAAAGGTATGCAAAAGCCATTACATCCTTTTTCTTCCCAAATTGTTTGCATAAATCTATTTTACTCTTTCGTACTCTTCTTCTTTTTTTTGAACATCAAGCCAAATTCAATTTAGTTCAATCTAATTTTGAGTGGGACAAAAACAAGATAGAGATATGCAAAAGGATGTGAATTTTGATTTCTTCAAATTTTCCTGATCTAAAAGGTGTGCTGGAGCTATTACTGACCATTTTTACCAACTTACTGCTCAATTTGCTGCAGGATTTTTTTTACAATGCTCGCAAACTCGACAATTTTGCCTAATGACTCCGGCACACCTTTTAGATCAGGAAAATATCATGAAGTCGAAATTCGAATCCCTCTCTTTCTCACGTGTTTTGCATATGTCTATCTCATTCTCTCGCACTATTCTTCTTCTTTTAAACATCACATCAAATTCAATTTAGCTCAATCGAATTTGGTATGCGAAAGAATCAGATAGTCATGTGCAAAACATGTGAGAAAGAAAGGGATGCGAATTTCGACTTCATGAAATTTTCCTGATCTAAAAGGTGTGCCGGAGCCATTATGAATTGAATTTTAGAATAAAGAATTGAATCGATCATTTTATCTTAAACCAAATGACTAATTCAATCTATTTTTCCACCCCGTCAGGATCATCTGGCCAGGGTAAGTATCTATTGAAATTTCTTTTGGTGATTAACTGAACTGGAATTGAGAATCTCTATTTGACTTACCAGCTGCTGCTGGAGCTGCTTCAGGTGCTGCTGCCGGAGCTGCCACTGGTGGTGCTGCTGTAGTTGGCGCTGCTGCCGGTGCAGTTGCTGGTGCTGTTCCAGTTGCACCTGCAGCTCCCGCAGCTCCTGCGGTTCCTGCTGCTCCAGCTGCCCCAGCACCCCCAGTATTAGCAGTCCTCGTGAGCTCAGCCGAGAGCAACGAAACAGTCGCACCCGTCAGTCGCGAAAGCCAGGAAGTTCCCCAAGTAGTCACCCTTCTCGTTTAAAATGCAAAATACGGACCGACTCATGGATACCATTAGAAGATAAATAGTCAAAGTTGATATAACACTGAAGTATTGCTAGGGAGATTCTGGAAGGAAATTTACCAGAAACTCCCCTGAAAAATTGTATTTAAAAAGAAAAAAAAAACACTCATTGGTTTCAATATATTAAACCAAATACGAACTTAATTTATTGAAAATCACAATCATTGTTAAAACATAAATTCCACTAGAAAATTGCATCAACTTGCTAAACCAACTGATTCTTTTCTCGCCAAACTAAATCCTTTTCTATATCTTTCTATCTCTCAAAATTTCTACTCTTCCTACTTTTTTCCTGTCCTTCATATCTATTTATTATTTTCTGTTTCTTCTGCATTTTTTTGGATTATCTTTCAGTATGTAAGAAAATAACTAAAGAAATGAATAAATAAATATATCATGCTATAAGCAATTGTCGTCTTTGCTTTTCTTTATCTCAATTATCAGTAATATTGTTGGTATGTGAAAGTTATTTACACAAAAGGCTCTATTTTCTTTCATCTACTTCATTTCAGTTTATATTTTTAGTTCTCTGTTTTAGCAAAAAATAAATACTATTTTCATTAGCATCCATTAATCATCTTTCCAAATATTTGAGAGAAACATTAAAAGTTATAATGCTTTCTTTGCAAGGGACTCCAAAGAATGAGACAAAAGAATGCAGTAAAAATTAAATGGTGTGCTGATTGTCGTGATTTACCCATTTTTTGTCGCATAAAGCAAATCTAACATTTGAAAACAAAAAAAGAAAATTATTTTCACTAGAATTTTACAACCCCTATAGAATCTCCTCTTCTTAATAAGAATTGACATAATTTACTTTTAGAGTAATTGTTTGACATTAATTTCTACTAGTTCGTAATAAATAGTTAGCTTCTCTAAAATCTATTTGGTGTGGAATTCTTTAAAACAGCCGTTTGTTATAAAAAATACTTTTAGAAAAGCCTTTGGATCGATTGACTGAAAGCAAAAGAAAATTTTAGAAAAAAAACAACCTTTTCCAAAAAGCTTTACCAAGTTAAAAGCGCAGAGAAGGGCAAATTATTGCAGACTGCTTAACGTCTTTACCCTGCAGTATTGATCCGATATCGGTGTAAATATTACCCTTTTTAGGTGTGTTATGGGTTAAAGTTACTCTTTTTTCATGTTAATTTTACCCTCAAAAGGTGTAAAATTAACATGAAAAAATGTTTATATATTTTTACACCTAAAAAGTGTTAAAGTTATGACGAAAATAAGTTAATCGTAGCCTCTTTTTTTTCTCAGTGATTACGTTTGAGTGTACATCGATCAATCACTACTGTAATTCCATTTGTAAGTCTATCCAAAATATCGTAATATCCCGGCGGGACCAAAATACACAGTTCACATGACATACAATGTATTTACGACTTATTCGTGGAGGAAAAATACATAGTTACACATGTATTATGTATTTGATGAGTACTTGTCATTCAAAAATACAAGTTCACTCACATACACAGTATAAACTACGTATTTCTGTACTGAGAGTACATATTTGTACGAAAACTCCGTATAAACTACATACTTGTAACTGCAAAATAACTGTCAACACACACATACAGACGCACACGACCAAATGGCGACCAAACAAACTTGTCACATGCACCTGCCGTTTTTATTTCCAAATATTGACGAAATTATAGAAGTCACAAGGATTTTAATATATTTTATTTAACCAGAGGCAACGATTGAACAATTTAGATAATCACAAAGTATCGTGTAAAAAAAAATATTTTGCAAAAACACTCACAGAATGGAATAAAAACACGCGTATTTTAGGTTTGCAACTTCTTTAATATTTTCACTTCACTATTTTCTACAGATAACACAGCATCGCATAATTATTATATTATTATAATCACTGAAATTACTAATAATTGTAACACATAATTTGTAAACAGAATATTCCAATGGAAAATATTTCCCGTTGTCAAAACAGCTGACAACACGCCTGCCAACAGCATTTTCTGTCATACGGGGTTTTTATTATATTTACGATGTATGTAGTACTGCGTATTTACTCTGTAAGAGATAATACTTCACACGGACACACTCACACCAAAGCACACTTCGGGTCTCATTTGGTGCAAATAGTACTGAGTAAAATGTATGGGCGTACATGATGATACTGAGTATTCGTACAACGTATATACACAGTTTATACGTAGTTTGGTCCCGCCGGGATAATCAGTTTTTTCAAGAAAAAAAAAAGATTCGAAGATCGATTTCGAAAGCCGAAGAAGACATTTTTAATTCTCGTTTCGTCCGCATGATGGTTAAAGTGTTTCCTGTTCGAAGTTCGTAGCGTCTCGCAGTGTGAAAAATACTCAACATAGGTCAGTCATCTTTAATTGATTATGGAGGATATCAAGCCAACGAGGCTTTATTCCTGTTCCATTTTTTTTAAAATACTAAACAAAGTAATTCACTTGAAGTTTAACTCTCCAAAACGCTGAATTTTATTGTGGTAACGAGAAGAGTCCGAAATTTTTCAATGTTCGAGAAACTATATAAAGAATTCGATGTAAGCACTTTAAGCATCAACTAAAGCCCTAGCTTTGCTGCTGAACGTATCGCATGCTGTCCAAACGTGAGCTTCCGGAATATGAATCCTCTGGTAGATTTGGTAATTAGTAATTTTTTGTCCTGAACTTACCCAAAAGAAAAACACGTCCTATGGAGACGTTTTTCGGATTTACATCCGACGATCATGGAAGCCATTAGGTGCTCGAAATGAACAAAGAAATTGTGCCGGTGTTCATCAGAAAATTATTCCTCTTTCCAAATTAAAGGTTCGAGTTTTTCTCTAAAGCTTTCGGCCCTTGGTGTAGACCTCCTTCAGTGGGTCGATTTAGAATCTTTTTAATTATTTAAAAAATGTCTAACGTTTGATTACAGCTACGCATCGCCAGATTGGCTCTAAATTTCCGGGGATATTTACTATTTTAGTAATTTTTAACAATTTTTGATATTTTTTTGCTACAAAGAGACACTTCTTGCTGCTTGTTTTGGGTCCCTGAGCGATTTTTAAATACAAAAAGTCAAAATTAAGTTTGAATTTTTCGACCATTGACATTTTATGTAAATAAAATTGTTCGCCTTTTAGCCGAGACACTTTTACAAAATAAAAATCCGGCTATCTTCCCGTTCATTCCAATAGTGTCTTAGATACTTTTTACACAAAAAGTGTTGAAGTTTAAAGAATTCAAACACAGTTTCGAATTTTTGAACTAAATTTTTGCAGGTGGAAAAAAATTATGAAACATCACACTAAGAATCTATTAAAAGTTTTACTCTGTGATTACGAGGGGAATTATAAAGAAATTAGCCAAAAACAAGTAACATTTTGATACTTGAGATATTTCGAAATTTGAATAGGAAGTACTTCGGCCACCATGCGGGCAAAACAAGAAGTAAAATTGTCTTTTCTTTAGCTTTCGAAGTCGATTTTAGGTTTTCTTTTAAACTCAATCTGTCTATGAAGCATGTAAGTACACCATTTGAGACATGCTAAAATTAGAATATTCGCAGAATTTGTGTTGTTTCAGACAGGGGCATGACGTTTCCTATGTTTCCCATATGTTTCTAGCGTGCCGAAAAAACTTTTGAGTTTATTAGCTGTTTTCTGTCATTGTAGAATGAAATAGCAAAAAATTAATTAATAAGCAAAATTAGCAATTGTGTTTCGGGCAGTTTTCGAGTAGTTTCCACGCTTGCCAACTTTGTACGTGAGTGATCGCAGTTGGCAAGCGCAAAGTTCGCAAAGATCAAACACTTGCTATCTTTTTTGGCATTCTCGCCGTTCAGAATTTATATTAATATTAATCTTATCGCCAGATAAACTTTCTAATTCAACTTTCGTCAACCACACCGAATAAAGGTTTACGTCTTGGCTAACATAAAGAATAACTTTGATCATACAAAATTGTGAGAAATTTTCGTCAAAATGGACCATTTCGTCAACATTTTCAATAACCATTATGTACTTAAACCCGGCTATGCGCTGCTTGCTGTAAGTAAATCGTGAAGACCTATAAAAATTTATTTCATAAATTAAAGACAAATAAAAGTGAATATTGTGAAGTTCGCCCAATACCAAATGACTGTTTTAAAAAAATCCACAACTTCCTATTTTTTTATATTTTTGTTCTGTTACAAAAAAAATCAAATCTATACTGATTCATTCATCTAATGCTCTAAAAAAATGTTTGCTCGTTTTAGATTTTTGTCCATGAAAAATATCCATTACTTACTTGCTCATCTCTGAAAAAAATTGTCTAATATTATGGCACAATTTGTTCAGCTCAAGCCATTTGTTTATCGAAAAATTCTGCATGAATATTTAGTGAAATTTGTTTTCTTATTTTTTTTTTTTAGTGAATGTCTCTGGGAAAAAGTTATCTTTTTAATCACATTCTTTCATTCTCACCCCCGTTAATCACTTTTCCCTCAATCATTTTCCTACAAATATTCATTGTATTTTATTTTTGTTTTTGTTTTAGTAAAATGTGCGTTCAACTATTATTTTTTTTCTATTTTGTGGTTATTTTCCACCATCTGTGATTTATCAAATGTGAATGCTTAAGATATAATTTCCTTATAAACTAACTTTTGGGATGGGAAAAATATGCAAATTTTTCAAGATCTTATCAAAGATCTTTTCAGTTTATACCATTCATCGTCATTTCAACACACTCTCCCTCGGATTGAGGGAGATTTTGGCCAATGGAAATACTTTTGTTATCATTACTTAATATCTAAATACTAAGACGAATTTAAATATTTCTACCAAAAAAAATAATAATAATAACAAATTAGGATTATATAAAAAATCAACTACTACATGGCTCAGAGATTGAATTATTTAGAAAATTTTATCTAAAGTGTGAACAAGTCCGAGAAAAAGTACGTATCTGATCAGTTCTATGACAGTAAATAATCTCTCAAGTTTCCTCAGAGCTAATAAACAGGTGATTACGCAGGATACTGCTTCAAAATAACACTCAATCGGTGAGCCACTGTTCAGAGAAACCCCACTTCCTCCTACGTTACCTCATGCCATCCGTGCCCCATTCCGATGCAGCCGAATGGCATCCCCATTGAGACGTAGGACCCTACTCTCGAGAGGACGCACAATGTCGTCTCCACTGAGGAGATCAGTACTCACATCACCATTCGCCAGGACGATACGTTCGTATCCATCCACAGGAATGCCACTGTTGTCCAGATCTGCAGCAAGATGCGTGTCGACACCGCTGTCGCTCACACTCTCACCTTGAACACTGTCCGCAGAATTGGGCGGCAGGAAAGTCTCCCCATGGACAATATGGGGTGCCTCGTTGAATTCATCCAGCTCATCCATGCCTAAGAAACAATTCTTGTTAACTTTTAAAGTAGCAGAGTCAACACTTCAGAAATCGGGGCAAAATCTCGAAAGCCGAAGTTCCGAAAGCCAAAATCCCGAACGCCGAAATTCCGAAAACCAAAATCCCGGAAGTTTAAATCCCGAAAAGCATAAATCTCGAATAGCCTAAATCTCGAAAAGCCAAAATACAAAAAAAAACGAAAATACCGAAAAGCGAAAATCCCGAACGACAAAATTCCGAAACTCAAAATCCCGAAAAAGCCAAAATCGCGAACGACAAAATCCTGAAAGCCAAAATCCAGAAAGTTGAAATCTCGAAAAGCCAAAATCTCGAAAGCCAAAAACCCGTAAGCCAAAATCCCGAAAGCTAAATTCCGAACGTTAAAATCCTGAAAGCCAAAATCCCAAAAGGTGAAAATCCCGAAAGTCAAAATCCTGAAAGCCAAAATGCCGAACGCCAAAATCCCGAAAGCCAAAATCTCGAAAGTCAAAATTCCGAAAGCGAAAATACCGAAAACCGAAAATCCCGAACGCCACAATCCCGAATGACAAAATCCGAAAGCCAAATCCCGAACGCCAAAATCCCGAAAGTTGAAATCTCGAAAAGCCAAAATACCGAACGACAAAATTCCGAAAGTCAAAATCTCAAAAGCCAAAATCCGAACGACAAAATCCTGAAAGCCAAAATCCCGAAAGTTGAAATCTCGAAAAGCCAAATCCCGAAAGCCAAAAACCCGTAAGCCAAAATCCCGAAAGCCAAATTTCGAACGTTAAAATCCTGAAAGCCAAAATCCCAAAAGGTAAAAATCCGAAAGTCAAAATCTTAAAAGCCAAAATGCCGAACGCCAAAATCCCGAAAGCCAAAATCTCGAAAGTCAAAATTCCGAAAGAGAAAATCCTAAAAGCCAAATTCCAATGCCAAAATCCGAAAGCCAGAATCCCGAAAGCCAAAATCCCAAAAGGTAAAAATCCCGAAAGTCAAAATCTTAAAAGCCAAAATCCCGAACGCCAAAATCTCGAAAGTCAAAATTCCGAAAGCGAAAATCCTGAAAGTCAAAATTCCTAAAGCGAAAATCCTGAAAGCCAAGATCCCGAATGTTAAAATCCGAAAGCCAAAATCCCGAACGCCAATATCCCGAAAGTTGAAAACTCGAAGAGCCAAAATCTCGAAAGTCAATATTCCGAAAGCGAAAATCCTGAAAGCCAAAATCTCGAATGCCAAAATCCCGAACGCCAATATCCCGAATGTTGAAATCTCGAAAAGCCAAAATCTCGAAAGCCAAAATACCGAATGATAAAATTCCGAAAGTCAAAATCTCGAAAGCCAAAATTCCAAACGACAAATACTGAAAGCCAAAATCCCGAAAGTTGAAATCTCTCAAAGCCAAAATCTCGAAAGCCAAAAACCCGTAAGCCAAAATCCCGAAAGTCAAATTCCGAACGTTAAAATCCCGAAAGCCAAAATCCCAAAAGGTAAAAATCCCGAAAGTCAAAATCTTAAAAGCCAAAATGCCGAACGCCAAAATCCCGAAAGCCAAAATCCCGAAAGTCAAAATTCCGAAAGCGAATATCATGAAAACCAAAATCCCGAACGCCAAAATCCCGAAAGTTGAAACCTCGAAAAGCCAAAATCACGAAAGTTGAAATCTCGAAAAGCCAAAACCTTGAAAGCCAAAATACCGAACGATAAAATTCCGACAGTCAAAATCTCGAAAGC
The DNA here is from genome assembly GCF_024763615.1 of Phlebotomus papatasi. NCBI lineage: Eukaryota > Metazoa > Arthropoda > Insecta > Diptera > Psychodidae > Phlebotomus > Phlebotomus papatasi. The sequence continues at coordinate 16,054,133 of NC_077223.1, forward strand.
TAAAAACCCGAAAGCCAAAATCCCAAAATCCAAAATTCTGGAAGTCAAAATCACAAAACCCAAAATCCCGAACATCACAATCCCGATAACAAAATCACAAAAAAAACCAAAATCCCGAAAGTCAAAATCCCGAAAGCCAAAATCTCGAAAGTCAAAATCCCGAAAGTCGAAATCTCAAAAAACCAAAAATCTCGAAATCCAAATTCCCGAAAGCCAAATGCCCTAGTACTTAGTTAAGTTTTCCTTAGTCAAACTTACCTGAAAAGTTACCCGCTAGTAGAAGATATTGTCCAGCCCTATTTGGCCACAGGAACGATGTCATGACGCAGAAAGCTAGACAATCAGCCGAATTTGTGATGCCCAAGAGAAGTTTGTAGCGCCACAAGGGGCTCACCTGAAGTGCAACTAAAGCCACAACAGGCAAGTAAATGAACCACACAAGACTCGATGCTCCAAAATGAAGCAGAAAATCGAGCTTCTTGGTGGAATGTTCATAGCGCATGGTATTCCTCAGTTCCCAGAGGAACCACAGCATAATACTCGACCGGCACACCAAGACAATCCATCCTGGCCACGTCTGATACTCATCCACATCGCTGATGATGTCCACTTCTGTGCGATTCCACACGTACAGCATCACATTGAGTGCACAGTACGGTATCCAAATGGTCATGAGAATTATCCATCCTGTACGACTGATCTGCTGTCGTGTTACTGCCCATCCCTTGGCCAGGAGCAGCAAGATCAGCATGAACAGTGTCTGCAGGATACGAAACACTTCAGATTCTCCCCCAAAAGGAACAAAAAAAAACATGCTTTAACGATTTACTTACCCGGCTAAATATATCAAAAATTTCTCCTGCTGTTGCAAAATTCTCATTGCCTACGCCATTCATTGCAAAGCGTATCATATGTACGAGAATGAGGCATAGACTGGCAAACTCAAGAAGGAGACTGATGGTGAATAGACGTGTCACCGGATGATTCTGACGCCGCATTGCATGAACTTGCAGCGGCACCAGAACCAGATACACTACAAAGAAGATCAGGTACATCTCCAGCGTGTTCTGACGATCGAAGGGAAAGTGCAGTGTCAGCGGGATGTAGGCCGACTGATTGGGGTTTCCATTAACCAGATGAATATCATAGTGAATTTCCGGTGCATGACCCATGTTAAATTTTCCCGGATCAAAGTGATGCCAACGACAAGTGGTTGTGTTCCTGTAGCACGCCACAAGGGACACGTACCAAAATCTATGGACAATACAGAATTGCAGGTTTAATGTTTTTCGTATGTCGTTATCTAAATTGTAAACGTTGGATCTTATACTATAGATAGGCTAAATGAATACAACGTTAGGTCCTAGACACATTTACGACTTAAGCCGAAAGATGGCTTAATGGAAAATGATCGAAATGTAGTTTAACCATTATTGTTTCGAATTTAGAATATAATTACGCTAAGTCGTCTCTCTGCTAATCCTCAGATCTGTCAAGACCCTTATAATTTTTTTCCACGATCCTTAGCGACCTTACTCAAATAAATCGTGCCACAGCCCTACTACATATACGAACCCAAAAATAAATGTTTTTCTATAGACAAAGTCATCAAAGTGTCAGAACCAAAATATAATCCCTCCCAGATCACCTACAAAGTTTTGTATTCCCTTCATATCGATTAGGTGTTCGATTTGTTGCAAACAACTATGCAACAATGCGTAATAAACAAAAAAAATGCAGCTAGTACAGTTACTGATCGAAGCGATGACGATATGTAAACCTATTCCCAAAATAAGACACGCGTTAGGGTCTAAATAAGCTGAGGCTGATTCGCGAGAATGTTTTTAGATATTAAATTTGGCAGTAAAGAATTAGGTAAAGGGAAGACATTGAATTGACCTACAATTCATGATCCTAAAGCGGTCTTCAGACTATAGGTTTAGCCCAGTTCCCGAAGGTCTCAAAATCTTATATAGTGAGCAATTTTATCGCTTTTTGAGAACTTAAATAGGTCTTTCATCATTAATAATCCAACCCTAAGTTAAATTTTGCCAAAAATAGTGGTTGGTAAGAAATTAGAGCCGTTCAGCCATATGGCTAAGGCTTAGGTCTGAAGCCCGTATAAGTCCTTAGTGTAATGCCGGCTTCAGACTGGAGGTTTATTCCAGTTCCCGAAGGTCTCAAAAATCTAAATAACAAGCAATTTTATTGATTTTTCAAAATCTAACGATTCATTTGCCCTTATAATCCAATCCCAAACAACAATTTTCTAAAAAAAAAATCGTGCCTGATTAGGAATTAGAGGAGTCAAGCCAGATGGCTAAGTCTCAGGTATGAAGTCCGTATAAGACAGTTTAGGATGTTTAGGATAAATCTTTGTAGATAAATTATACAGGCTATGTATAAGGTAAAGTACCCTCTAGTCGGCCGGTTTCTCAAGTCGGCCAGTTGAATTATTTAACCAATTTTTTTTAACGTTTAATAGTCAATTTCTATGAAATTTTCACTGATTTACGTTATATATAATATAATACACCTTCTAATGTTAAATCGGTAAGACCATATTATAACAAATCTAAGTAAATTGAATAAATAGTCGCACTGGCCGAGTTGAGAAACCGGCCGACTACAGGGTACTTTACCTTATTATCGAAAATTATCCTGACTCCTGAGCTGAGTCTATTTGGTTCCCTATCCAGAACACTGTGTGACGTCCTATCTAAGAGCTACAGAAGTGAGAAATTATCCAGTCTAGAACGTTAGAACAGTAAGCAGCGTGGTATCTTAATCTAATTTAATTTAATTTATTCAATTTTTAAAAATATAAAATCCCGAAAGAGTATCTATCATGTTGAGCCATTAACTCTTTCCGGACCACAACATATCCAGCGAACGAATTTCAGTAAAACTCACTTTATTGTAACTCTTAGTGGTCAAATATGATACTTTTACAGAGAAAGAATTTTTTCGTCCTCTGGGAAATTGGAAAACTCATGGGTACTCTCGTCCCCAAAAGAACGCAAAGGATACAAACTTCAATTTTCCCAAATCCAATATTATCGATTTTGTAAACTATTTGTGCGTGTCAAAGGACTCCTGTACGATGTTGATAACTAAAACAAGGTGAATTATTGACCAGTATCTTGTGGGATGTCCAGGAAGTGCTAAAAAAGACACCCAGCTCCTGCTTGTCAACAGATTCCTCATAATATTTTACACATAACATACTTTAAAACACATTTCTTTCAACACGATGTTATTGTAGACCAGGGGTGTGCAAGAACCGTTTGAAACCGAATAAACGTCAAAATAAGTTTGTTTAGGTAGCGTTTTGATCATTGATGTACAGTAGACTCTCGCAAATTCGGCTCTTTTAAGATCGGGCTACTTTTTAATTCGGGCATACGATTGGTTTGTTGTCATTTTTCAAGTTTGATTATGGTTATCAAATGAATCAAATATGCTCAAATTTAGCATGGTTTGTCTTAGTTTTGATGTGATTTTGCATTATTGAGGGATTTTCATGCAATTTACGATATATATCAGTGTGTAAACTCAATATCTATATGCACATGTCGCCCGAATTTCTGTCTAATTCGGCTGACATTTCGGTCCTATATGCCCGAATTTGAGAGAGTCTACTGTACAAGTTTCATTTGACGTTTGTTCGGTTTCAAACGGTTTTTGCACACCTCTGTTGTAGACACATTAAGCTTTCTCAAAAGCATAAAAGACACTTTCAGTACAATCAGAATTCACCAAAATCAGGAAGAATAGGAAAAACTTCCCTGAAAACAATTTCCCGCTGTGCCAAATGTCAAAATTATCGACCATATTGGCAAAAATGTCACTCCCGCTTGGAATTTTGTTACAAGGTTGGCGTCAAAAAGCAAATGGCGGGCATTGGCGGGATAACCTTACATTTGACCTCTAGATTTTTGGGGACGAGAGTACCCATAAAGTTTGAACAAGTTTTTTGAAAATTTAAGAAAAAATTGTTTTTCGAATTTATGCAATCTGTAATTGTTAGTTATCATACTTATTGACCCCAAGAGGTTTTTCCTTATTCTGGTCTAGAAATATGAAAAAAGTCACAATATCTGCAAGGAAGTAGAAAATCGAAAATTCACAATTTTTGACCAAAAATATCTTAGCTCAGGAGTTAATTGGGATCCTGCAAAAAATATCCTAGATTTAGACATCCTTATAGTTTGTAATCATCCATAAGAATCGGAATTTTATCGATTCTAAATAGTCTAAAAAAATTATTTTTTTCATGGGTACCCAGAGTCCCAAAGGAGACGAAAGAGTTAAGGTCACTTACGATAATTTTTGTGTAAAATAATTTTAATTGAGCTTATAAAAGTTTCTTTTTCTCATGTGCGTTTAATAAACAAAATTGCGCTGATTTCAAATATGTATCTCAAAATTGGAAAAATGAAGTTACGACAAATGCTAATTTAACTGACGAATGTTCTTCCCACTCGCACCCGGCAGCTCCTAAAAATTGCTGAGAGAAATTGACTCGCATCGCATACCCAGTAGATTCTCGAGTACGCGTGCTGAATACATTTCCCTTTCCCACATTTTGCTCGCATTCGCCTTCGCCTCGCTGTGTCAGAGGATTGGCACTCTGAGTTTGGTCAGCTGGGCTTTTATTAAACGTCACATTTTGATAGTGAAAATTCCTGTGAAAATCACTAAAAATGCCTGAATTGGGAGCTCCTGTCCGTGTTTCACCCCTCATCAAGGTAAATAATACTCAATTTACCCTAGGAAGACTGAAATTCTTGAAAAAATAGTATTGTTTTGCTTTAAACTTAATGCTATGAATCTCTTTGATTGTGTAACATTTTAGCAAGTTTTTGCACATTTTAATCCATAAATTTTCATGATTTTCTATCATATTCTTCATATAGTAAACCTTTAGGTGTTTTTTGAATAAGAAAAAGTGCGAATATGCTATTTTTGGCAAATAATTCACTTTATAATACCACGGCATAACCTAACATTTTTAAAGAACTTCCGGAACACTCAGAGAATATTTTTCTTATACTTTTAGTTCGGTAGATGGTCTTTTCTAACCGTGGGCATTGCCTATGGTGCTTACCATCAGAGCCGTCTTTCCAAAAAAGCAGCCAAAGAAAGGGAAATTGAGAACAAGGCAAAGGAAATTCGGGATGCAAAACTTGGTGAAGAAAAGAAGCGAGCAGCAGCCGGTAAGCCAATTAATTAATTATTCGTGATATTTACAGAAAATTATATTTATCCTCTTTCTTTATGCAGCGGAAATGAAAATGCTGGAAGACATGTCGAAGTCCCAGAAGTAAAAATCTTCACCAAGTTAATATTAAATGAATTATGTAGAAAGCACCCGGGGTAATAAATTAAACGCCCACAAATTATAATAATTTGTGTTGTTTGTGTTATTGAAATACCACAAATTCAATAAAATTGTTTTACCCAATTGTTAAAGATATTCATTCTTCGGAGAAATTTTTAAATTTAAATGTAATAATTACTTAAGAATTTACCCTAAAATATTTTCCATAAGTACACGCATAAGAATTTAATAATATATAAAACTTTAGCGATTGATCTTTATTGCCTTTAGTTTAGGTCAGTATATCTATACAATATTGTCATAGATTATCGCCTCAAAAAATAATTTTGCCTATTCAATATTATATTCAAGTAAATTTCTCCACATATTCTTGGGCGTGCATTTTCGTTAATTTTTCCTGAACAAAATTAGTAACCAAAGTCACGAAAATAAGATAGAATTGATTTTCATAGACTCTATAATCATGATATTCTTAATTATAACTGCATGCTCAGAATATGAAAAAAAAAATTCAAATAGTCAAAAGCTTATAAAAAAGGGGTGACAAAGCATTTTAGGCTTTGCGAAATGCTCGAACTCGTCACTTAGATGCTATACCTCAAAATTATTTTCACATCATTTACCGTTTACCGATTGTCAACCGATTCATAAATCACTCAAAAATCTCTCAAAAACAGTTTTAAAAGGATTAGAATTAATTTTCTCATAAAAATTAGTTATCGGTTATGAACCGGTTCAAACCGATTGGAACGAGTTCAGTTTTGCCGGAAATTCCAAGACCTTTCCAACGACCCCAAACATGACCCCATTCGCTTGATAAATGCGCTCTGTAGTGTCTTTTTTACATTTGACCTTGAAAAATCGTTATTAGGAATGATTCAACGGGATTTTCGTATATAGACGAAATGTTCGCCTAGGTAATCTCTTAAAAAAACATAGTTTTGGAGGGGAAGGGGAGAGGTGGAAGAAAAATTAGGGGCATGTTAACGATCCTTGGGTCGATTTATGGGGGGGGGGGTCCCCCGAAGGTCCCAAGTCGCTATCTCTAACCGTTTGGCCCGTTTGGCCTCTTGAGCTGGCGACAGCCGGGCGGACAGACGGACAAACAGCGTGATGACATTTCTTAGAAATCATCTGAAACTCGAAGATTTGTTGGGAAAAATGTTCTCTATGAAGTAGAAAGTGGAGATTTTGGGGGGAGGTGAAAAAAATCTATGGATTTATACTGCTATCTCTGTGAAGTTCGAGCAGTAACATGAGGCATAAGTAAGTTAATTCGAACAAAAACGGCGAAAGACACCACCATGGTAAGTTGTCTTTTATATGGAGCTATTTGAAGACAGCTCCTCTATGGCCTCTACACACTATAGGAAAATATGTCCATATTAGGCAGTTTTTCCTACACAAGCGTAATGGCCTCTACGAACGGGAGATTTATGTCCATATTGAAGCAAATTACCTATGATTGTGTAGGAAAAACTCTTCAATATGGACATAAATTACTCTAGTGTGTAGAGGCCATTACTCATCTCACAGAATAGATAGGGAAAAATTATTTGGACAGAAATCTAATATAATACATATTATCCCTCCACGTGCGACTTTTAGTGTCCGGAGTAAAATTTGTGGTAAAAATGGGGTGTTCGATGGTGACGTGAATCGTGTGCGAAAGTGGAAACTTGACTTAGCATTCGTACAAATCACCAGTAAATTTTCATTTTCCTTTGAAGAAAAAATATCCCGGAAATTTGTAAATCTTGGTAAATTTTAGCGATTTTTTTTGCCAATTAGATAATCAATAAGGTTTGTATGACAATCTGGAAAAATCATTTAACATGGACATCATTTTTGTGTGCGAAGCCTCAAAGCCTTCCTCTAAACAAACTGGCAGACTGACACCATCCTAAAGTGCAGGGCAACAACTCTGCGAGTACTTTGGCTAAATCTAATCCGAAGCCACCCTTCTTTGACCCAAGGCCTACTTGCGACAATATTGGGAGTTTGGAGCCTTATTGTGGTTCTTAATGAGTTCCTTAATGAAAGACAACAATGGTGCTATTCCAATAAAAATGAACATGTTTTTTTTTAGTATTTTACTGTTCTCAGTGCTTCTACACAATCGAATGTATGTTGTTTCCTATCTCGATTGTTCGATGGTTTTAGAACACGGACAGGACTGAAGAAAACAGTTGAGACAGAAAACAATAAAAGGAAAAGTCTATAATGAAGAAGCACTTGAGAACAGTGAAGTGCTAAAAAAATATTCAAGAGAAAAGTGATGATTTTTTAGCACATGACTATTCTTATGACTTATGAGCTACTGCATTATCGACTGTTTTTCGTATTGATTTTGTATTGTTTTCCCCTGTCCTCGTCGTGTTCTAAAACCACCAAACAGTCGTGACAGAAACTAACGCAAAAACAGCGTCTGTGTAGAAGCACTTGAGAACAGTAAAGTACTAAAAAGCATGTTAGTTGTTTATTGGAATAGCACCATTATTGTCTTTCATTAAAGACGCCAAAATAGAACTTTAACGAATAAAAACGAAAGGTACAATAAATAACGCGATGCCCTGGCTTGTTTTTGGGACCACATTAATTTACAACCCTCTCTACGATACTCCTCTGAAAGGATAAGTCCTTGTATCGTATGACATTAAAAACGTTCTTAGGAGAAATAAGCACCGCTCCGAGTGATATCCAATGATGCCAATTTCCTGCTAATGGGGGCTTTAACCGTTTTATATAGAAGCTAAAAGGGTCTTCAGATTAGAGTTTCCAGTTCCCGAAAGTCTGAAAATCCTACTTGCAACATATTTTATTGATTTTTCAGAACCTAATACTTCATTAGTATTAAGTTCTGAATTAGTAACTTGCTTCAATATAGACATAAATGTCTCTAGTGTGTAGAGGCGGTAGAGGCCATAAGTCAAAATTTTCCAAAACAACTTGATTTATAAGAAATTAGGGAATTTAAGCCATGTGGCTAAGTCTCAGGTCTGAATCCCGTATAGAGCTAAAAGACCTGACTAACTTTCGTCAAAAAGTATGAAATATAAAGATATTCTACAAAGTTATTTAATTACTAAGATTTTTATCTAAACTTTTAAACGATAAAATTCATCCTACATTAACTAAAAACATTTAATTCTTTAAAATTAATAGTAAATATTCTCCAACATTTCTAAGGGAGCTATTTAAATATTTTAAAATCGACTGCATATAGTTTAGAATGTTAGGAAAAATAATGCAATATTGCATAAATAATCTTCATAATAATGTCATAAAATACATATTTCTCCTTTCAGAAAATTACTTAAATTACTTTTACTACGATTGATATAGTTTCGGAATAACATAACTTTCCACTTCCAATTTCCAAATGATGTATGTTATAATATAATTTATGGATATTCAAAACTTTAACTCATATATTTAATTTCATTTTCTTCTTTCACTCTTCCAGAATTATGTTTCAAAATTCATTATAAATTTCATAAGTTTTTACCTAGATTCTGTATTTATGTTCACTGTGATGAATTCTATATAAATAGTTATCTTGCTATTGTACAACATTGGATAGAGATACCGAAAGGGATTATATTTCACTCCTTTTAAAAGATTCAACAATGCTCGTAATTTCTTGAAGTTGTAGCATGAATGCAAGAGTAACAGAATGGAAGGTGCAAAACACAAAATATTACACTGAAAAATTCAGCAAAAAGAAGAAAAATTTAAAACGTTATGTAAGTCTTTTTTTTTTGTTATTTCGGTTAAACCACCTTCAAATACAGAGAGTTTTACCTTCATTACATATTTAACAAACAATTTAATGTTTTATTTATTCTTTTTTGTGAAATTAAATGTACTCTATTTCTTTCAGTTTACGAGCAAATACCGACTAATTCTTTGAGCTTTCAATTGTGCAAAATCTCATTGCAGCTGAGAAAGAAATTCTTCTTTTGACAGAGAAATTTCAGCAAACTCTTTTCAAGTATATCATACTAAATATTCTGCGCAATTACACTAAAAACCACTCACTAATGAAGAATTTTCTTTTGCAAAAATATGCTATTCACCACATTCTTCTGCAATATGGCTTTATAGACAGTGTCTCCAATAAAAATACCTTCTCCTGAGTGGGTGAGCGATAAAACAAAAAAAAAATATCTTACTGGAAAATTTATGCAATTTCAAGGTTTTTCAGTGGAATGTTTATCTTGGAGACCATGCAAATTTATAGAAAATTCAATAATTTGATAAACATTTCGTAAAAAAAATGGTTCTTCAAATGTGATTCAGCTTTCATATTTACATAATTTTTTATCATTTTTAATTTTTTACTCAATGAGTTTGTAAATGAAGTAACGTGAAGAACACGTAATTGGGATTGGTAATTAATACAAAATAAGGTCAATTGAATTACCCTTTTGGTATATCAATCAGTGACATTATTTTTTTTATGTTAATTAATGCATTTTATGCTAAAGAAGACATGTCTTTTCCTTTTGGTCAATGTGTAATTTATATTATTAATAATTAATATAATAATTATTTATTATACATGGACAAATTTGTCATATTGCATTTTTACTGATCCAGCACACCGCAAGTCTACGGTACCGAAGTCAAATAAATACGATTAAATATATTCGTTTAAGTTTTTAATCATGAAAAAACGCGAATATATAGTCAGATAATCTGATTAATGTGGCTTATCTGATATACAAAACTTTAAAAAAAATGATCGAACTCTCTAATCTAACAATCAATCAATTTTCTAGACACTTGTAGATTAACTTTGTAAAGGCTTGAAGGTAGGAGGTTCTTGAGCTTAATCATCTTAAGAAGAATTGAAAGTTCTCTCTTGCACTTCACGTTCTAAATAGAGGAAAGTGGTCCATCTTCTGAACGCGCCAGACGCCAAATAGGGGAAAGTGCCCATGCTTTATACGAGCCAAGCTTGATAATAACTATTTTTTTCCTACGTTAATCAATAATTGTGACTCATAGTAATATATTTTAATAGCTGGTCCTAAGACTCACATTTCCTAAAAAAAAATAGGATTCCAGTTCTTTTTTCCTAGTTTCAGGAAGCAAAAATCAAAAATGGGTCCAAAACTGTAATTTCGATTACTGCATTTTTTCCCTTTCTTTGGAATCAAAAGAAATATTTTAAATATATTTAAGACTTTTTTTTTTTGAAAACTGAAAAATGGTAAAATCCGAAGGTCGGAAACCGACCACATTCGTTTATGCCCTAGGTAGGCACGCTTTCGACTTAAGCAAAGAGACGGTTTAACATATTTATAATCAAAATAATTTGTTAGGGTGCGATTAGCATTTTTTCCTCATAACTTTAACACTTTCTAGGTGTAAAAATATATCAACATTTTTAATGTTAATTTTGCACCTTATTAAGAGTAAAATTAACATGAAAAAGAATACCTTTAACACCTAATACGCCTAAAAAGGATAATATTTACACCGATTTTGGATCAATACTGCAGGGTAAAATTAACATTTCCGGAATGTAATTTCAACTTTTTCGGATTTCTCTCAGTGATGGAAACAACAATTTTTTTAGACTATCTAGAATCGATAAAAATTCGATTCTTGTGGATGATTACAAACTTTAAGGATGTCCAAATCTAGGATATTTTTTGCGTGATCCCAATTAACTCCTGAGCTAAGATATTTTTGGTCAGAAATCGTGAATTTTCGATTTTTTGCTTTCTTGGACTTTTTTGATATTTCTAGACCCGAATAAGGAGAAACCTCTCGGGTCCAATAAGTGTGATAACTAACAATTGCAGATTGCATAAATTCGAAAAACATTTTTTCTTAAATTTTCAAAAAAACTTGTTCAAACTTTATGGGTATTCTCGTCCCCAAAAATCTAGAGGTCAAATGTAAGGTTATCCCGCCAATGCCCGCCATTTGCTTTTTGACACCAACCTTGTAAGAAAATTCCAAGCGGGAGCGATATTTTTGCCAATATGGCCGATAATTTTGACATTTGGCATCGCGGGAGATTGTTTTCAGGGAAGTTTTTCCTATTCTTCCTGATTTTAGTGAATTCTGATTGTCCTGAAAGTGTCTTTTATGCTTTTGAGAAAGCTTAGCTTAATGTGTCTACATTCTACAATAACATCGTGTTGAAAGAAATGTGTTTTAAAGTGTTATGTGTAAAATATTATGAGGTATCTGTTGGCAAGCAGGAGCTGGGTGTCTTTTTTAGCACTTCCTGGACATCCCACAAGATACTGGTCAATATTTCACCTTATTTTAGTTATCAACATCGTACAGGAGTCCTTTGACACGCACAAATAGTTTACAAAATCGATAATATTGGCTTTTGGAAAATTGAAGTTTGTATCCTTTGCGTTCTTTTGGGGACGAGAGTTCCCATGAGTTTTCCAATTTCCCAGAGGAGGAAAAAAATCTTTCTCTGTAAAAGTATCATATTTGACCACTAAGAGTTACAATATAGTGAGTTTTACTGAAATTCGTTCGCTGGATATGTTGTAGTCCGAAAAGAGTTAAGTAAAATACCTAGATTATACATATTTTCATAGGAAATTTATTCTTCTACACCTTTGTAAAACACCGTTTTCACTACGAGAAAAGTGAGAAAACGAGAAAAGCGCTTTTCAAGCTATTTTAGAAAAAAAAACATACACAAAAGACTGCAAATCGTTTGACCAATGCAAACAACAAACGGCGAGACATGATAATGACGTTTCTTTTCGCCGTGAGACATCAGAAATTGCTTCGCTTTTTTGTTACTTTTTGCTCTATACCTTTTGTTACTTTTTACCCCAAGTGGCCATTTTTAATAAAAGGATTTCTGGAGAAAAGAACCTTTGTGAAATTCTAAAATAGATAGCGGATTCGTATTCAAAAAATCCAAATTATTTAGAAAATATTCACCAAGTGCATCAATTTTGGAAAAAATGTAATAATTGTTATCGCACGGAAAATATTTCAAAAATAGGGCTAAAAATTTAGATATTTTTTATTTTCTAAATTCCTTGTTCGAATCCTAAGAAACATACGACATTGGAGAAGACCTATGGTAGCTATCTATGGAAAAAATTTTAAGCCGCTATCTTTTTTACCTTGGAAGATATTGAATTTTGAATTTTTCGATTTGTTACTTTTTGCCCCAGTCTCCCCTACTCTTACTAAAGAACAAGCGTTCTTAGAATATTATTCCCCGAATAAAAATCAAAAATGCGTAGCTATTTACAAACTCTGTAATGCAATATTTGATTAAAACAATAACATAAATTCTTATCTGACATTAAAGCGTCCAGTGGAAGACGGAAGACCGAGAACTCAGAATGATAAGGAAATCATTAGAGCTTAAAAGTGTTCCATATTATTGGATATATGACTTACATAATGTTAACTAGAATAATGGACTTAAAGAAATTATTGCAAACATAAACCTGGATGCATAAAATAGTGTGATATAGATATGTATACACAATCTTCAAAGCAATCGTAAAATTGCCTAATTCTATTCCATCTTTGCAATAATAAACCTCCCACAACAATAATGTGAATTAATTAGAGCGCAATACTTTCTTTTCTGCAAGCCTTTTAAGACTTTGCAGAAGAAACTGAGCTGAATTCTTGCTTTTTGTTCAGAAGTTTTTATTGAGTATGTTGCTGAATTGTTGGGGGAAGACAATGACCATTGGAGAGTGGAATTGTTTGGGAGAATTTTGGAATTTTCTTCAGACATGCCCAATCAATCAAGCACTTGTTTAATTAGAGCTACGACGGAGTGAACGGATGGTTGGCGATGGAAAGAGAAAGTTTATATGGATTTACCTGGGTTGGATGAGATCGCTGATGACGTAGGTAAACTGACTTCCGGAGACCACATTGGCTGGAGTATCCTCATCCCAGCAGAGTTGGCCCTTCCTGCAGGGCACCTGCCTCAAGTAGTCCACCTTGGCATGGGGATTGCATTCTGCATTGTAGGCAATTTTATCAAGGGTGGAGAACATCCTCTGACACGCAGCTTCACGATCCAGGAGTGTTCGATTGCCGTAGAAGCCCTCAAGGAAGGTGTACTTGTCCAGGACAGCAAAGGTAAGATTGACAGGGTAGTAATTCTCTTTGGCTGTAATGTTGCCATAGATGTAGCCATAGGAATCTCTCTGGGAGTGCCGTTCTGTCTTCTGGAAGCCGAATTTGATGAGGAACTTGAAGAAATCCGACGGATCGAAGGTCCCCGTCAAGTGGGTGGCATTTGTCAGGAGGAGTTGATGGATCAGGAACCAGAGGAGCTGCCTCAGGCATATCCTCCAAAAACCACTCATTGTCTTTCACATACACTTGGCACAGCACTTCTGATATCATCCAATCACTCTACACAACAATTTTCCAGCATTTTCACTATAAAGCCCTTCTTTCACGTCGCGAAAAACAACCTTCGCGGAAGCTTTCACGAACATTGAATGACAGAATCAAAATATCGCCACATATTTCGCCACTTCCCCATCTTTGCCGTAATCGGTTCAACCGATTACATTTCCCGCCAAAAATTGATTTACCTTTTCCGTTATTTTCTGCGCATTTGATATCACTTTTTTCACGGCTTCGTAGGAAATTAACATTATACATTCCCCCATACTACCTATGTGCTACAATGCTCACTCATCTATCCACGTCATCTGTGTTGGCGTGTCTCCTGAAGAATTCTTGTGAAATATAATCCACTCTCACTGCAATTCAATCTATTGTATAATAGGAGTATAATTTAATGGGAATGCACCAAAAAGGAGCGCCAAACCCATTTATTGCATTTCTCCACCATGGAAAATCATCCTCCGCACCCTTTTTGACCCCATCATCATCAATTAACACTAAAAGCCCAAGGAGATGTGCCACATAGCAGCCATAGAGGAGGAAAATGGGCCAGTAAAGTCTATCGATTGAAAAGTGAAAATTAATGGAAAGATAATATTCAGGTGAATCTGAAGATTCTAAAATGGGCTTAAAAAGCATTAAAATATTTTAACTATTTCCTGACCATAATGCATAATATATCCAGCAATTTTTCCAAAAGCTTATGTCCCTGTAAGAAATTTATGGTGACAAAAATCTTTTCCGATTCACAAATATAGGGGCTCAATATAGGGGAAAGTGGGGCTATTATGAGATTTAGGACTACATTGATACGCGATATTTTCGCGTTACTTATAAATAGAAGTCTTACAATTATTTTACTTAATTCCATATTTGTTTTGTAGAGCGAAATTACTTTATTTTCTTAAAGCCTAGTTTCATTTATAAACATGCAAAAAACCGTATATAAATGTAGCCCCACAGCTCAATGTAGCCCTACATCCCCCTATACTTAATCTTCTTCTTAAAAGAGTTATAGAATAAAGATATAATATAATTGGTATAAAAGACTTAATAAAAAAAATTAAAAACATAAGAAAAATACTTGAAAAGTTTGAAAAAGCAAAAAAACATACTGATACACTCTGTCAAGACTGAAAAATGTACTTTTCCATAAGAAATGCTTTTAAAAAGTGTTGCAAGGTCTATATTCTTAGAGACGATATAGTTAGCACACCAGTTTCTAGTCAAAGTAGGGGAGACTGGGGCAAAACTTGTCAAAACGCATATTTAATTCTTTCACGAGCTCTGACTGGGTTATCACACTTGCACATTGAAATTTTAATATGAGTCACATTAATTGTCGCTGGTGAGAGTCCAAATGTATAATTTGTGTGTTTGAATCATTTTATATTCAAAATTTGATCTATTTGTTGATAAAAAAGGTAGACTTGGCCCGCAAAATTTAATATAAATTTATTTATAACATTAATGCGATTTTCTCTTTAATTTTTTAATGTGAAAAATATTTATGCTTTAGATAAATTTAAACTTATTTTTGCAGGCCAAGTCCACTTCTTTATCAATAAATAGAAAAACCCCAAATATTAAGTGACTCAAAGACACAAATAACATATTTGGACTCTCACAAGCGACAATTAATGTGAATCACATTAAAATTTTAATGTGCAAGTGTGATAACGCCGTGAGAAAACTTAAACTTAAACGTTTTATAACGTTTTTTTAAATCAAAAAATAAGGCATTTAGAGGTATCGGAGCAGGATGTCGTCTATGGCAAAAATGTAGTCCAATGTGGAATCTATTGTATGCGGAAGAGAGTTTATTAATATTTAGTTTAGTTTAGTTTATATGATTTTTCAAAAGTTGCTTTTTTAGGTCATTTTTCAGAAATTTTAGTTTGATTTTGTTTTTCCGCCCCCAAGGATTTTTTGAAAAAATATGACATAATTTTCAAATACTACTTACTACTTACTATTTACCTTTCAAACGGATGCCCATTTATTAAGTTCTGTACACTAGAACCGGAGAAATAATTGATAATATGAGACAAAACAGCAAAAACAAAAAAAATAATTAAAGAAAATTGTTACGTATAGGAGAAAAACCAAGAACAGATTCTTGATCAGGGGACTCGACTCTACCAAACGTACCATGTGAGATCCGTGTGCCAAAAAAAGTTGTCAATTTATTGCATAGTGTAATTGATTCGACAATTCGGAGGCCCATTATCACTGAAAAAATTGCACATCAATATTTAGATTTAACGGAACTCTAATCTATCTGTTTAAATCGTTTGTACGATTGGTTTATTAGTTTTAAAATAACTTTTATGTAATTTTTCTAAGCCGTGTTTTTATGACATTAGGGCACTAGCGAAAACCATCTTTTCACTTTGAGTCCATGAAAATGTCACTCTGCAACCTTAAAATTCAGGCAACAGGTTGAAGATTATGTCAATTGTCGATAAAATTTGAGGATTACAATAGGTGTAATTATGAAAGAATCACATCTAATGATAGAGTTGCCTCTTTTAAATTATCATTCATGGACCTTTTTTAAAATATAGGATGGACACAGGTAGGGGAAAGTGCCCATGCTTGATACCATTAAAAGCTCCGTAATGACTAAATTTTCTATGTTTCACAATATATATGTGACTCATCGCAACCATATTTTAAAAACTATGGGAAAGTGGCCAGTTTTTAAAATATATTGCGGAGTCACGTTTATTGATAAAATCATAGGAAAAATTTAGTCATTACGAAGCTTCCAATGGTATCAAGCATGGGCGGGCACTTTCCCCTAGAATTTATGAATTTATCACCACCCACAAAAACAGTGTCCCCAAGTAAAAATATTTTTACATAAATATTAATACTGATAAATCCTCTATCTGCCTATGTCAGCAGTTTTCCTATGTTAGCAGCGACATTAATTAAGAAAAAACTTATGAAATATCGAGTATCAAAATTACAGTTTTGGACCTATTTTTGATTTTTGCTTCCTGAAACTAGGAAAAAAGAGCTAGGATTCTAATTTTTTCAGGAAGTGTGAGACTTAGGACCAGTTATCAAAATATATTGCTATGAGTCATAACTATTGATTAACAAAGGAAAAAATAGTTATTATTAAGCTTGGACCGTATCAAGCATGGGCACTTTCCCCTACATCTGAAAAGAGACACTGGCAGATCCAGGGTTTCGACTTAGAGGGTTGGTAACCGCATTGTAAGTATCGCTTATATAGTGACCTTAATAATAATCTGTTCCAAAATTTCAGAGTTCATTAGTTTCTGAAGGAAAATAGGCCCGAAATATTATAAAAAATGAAGCGAAAATTGAGCAAAATGGTAAGAACGGTTTGATGATTCCTAGAATTTTACAGGTAAGAAAGTCCGATCTGAATAAAAGGTTGTAGATTACCTTTTTAACGTATTTTAAGTAATAATAAGAAATTGCTTTAGTAGCATAAAGGCTTTATCCCATTACTTTCAAAAGGATAATAAAATAATGCAAAAATTTAAAGCGCTCCTTCGTTAACTGCCTCAATCTCCCCTATCAATTTTTTAGCTTTTGGTATTCGGTAGGTAGGATGTAACCATAACTTATGGATGTCATTACACTTAGAAATTACAGTAGGCTTCGCTAATTCGGTTCTTTTAAGATCGGGCTACAATTCGGGCAGCAGTTATAGATTTGAAAAGTTTCTTGTCATTTTTCGAGTTTGATTATGATTATCAAATGAAGCAAATATGCTCAAATTTGCCATGGTTTGCCTTAGTTTTGATGTGATATTGCATTATTAAGGGATTTTCATGAATTTTACAATAAACATGAGTATGTAAACTCAATATGTGTATGCAGATGAATAAAACATCGTTGCATTTAAAAAAATTTGTTGGCCGAATTTCTTTCTAATTCGGAGGACATTTTGGTCCCAAATGCCCGAATTTGAGAGTTTACTACATATCACCTAAAGGAGATTTCAAAAAATCACAAAATTATAAATCACCAAATACTGTTAACATTGTAAGATTTTTTGAAATGTGTTTTAGGTAAAAATTTACGATTTTTTGCGATCTATTCATAAATGTACAATGTCCTGCAATCATGACTAAACTCTAGTAAATATTAAGTCAAGAAGACGTAATTTAAATGTCTTAAATTCTATGCCAAATATGCCAACATTGAATGACTAAGATTAAATTATTTAAAAATTTGGCATCGTATTAACTTATGACAATTAAAAATACCACTTTTATGAACTACATGCTACAGAATAATAAAATTACTAAAATCTACGTCATGAGGACTGGATTTTGCTACTTGGGTATTATAAATAGGGCGTTAAAATGTACTTTTCATAGATTTGTGCATAGACGTGACACTTATACGAAAGTACCCATAGTTAAAAGCATTCTCTATTAAGAATTCATACAAAATTTGGTTATCACCGAGTTATCCTTAACCAAGTGTATAAATTCTTTTTAATTTTAGAATATTACTTCTTATCTTAAATTGTTGAAAAATATGTAAATATTTCTCAGCAAGATTTTCCGCAGAAATTCACACACTTTTTCCACTTTAAGCCAATTCATCAAGAGTGACTTGGCAAGGTTGTCTCAGGTCACTTCTTGTCGTTTGGCTATCACACGACCAAATCTCCCATGCGAATCCACCAGAGCGGGGAGTTTGAAAAAGTGGCTCAGTAATTAGATCAGCCTGAGTGAGAAAGTAAAAATCAATGGAAAATAAACCCCTTTTTTTCTAGGCCCTCTCTCTCTTTTAGCTCCATCAAAATATTTGTAAACTGAAGAAGGGCATAGCAATGAAAAGGATTTGATAAATAGCGCGTCAGGTTCAATTAAGTGGGTGCTTTATGCGTGGAAAAATGTCTTGATTGCCTGTAATTAAACCGATTTAGTGACGAGGCACAATATTGTATAATATGAGGGCGGAAATTTATGTGCTGAAAATGAAGGTGGAAAATTTTTGTGGGAAATTTCATATGTTCAGTGCATTTGCAAAATGGATAAGAACTGTTCTACCTACATCCCAAGAAAATTCTTCTATTGCTGTGTCGTAAAGAAATCAGTAAATTACTCTTGGTTTTTATGGCTTTCAGCTTACCTAGAATTGCAGAAAGAAGGAAAAAAAATACATTGACGATGATGAGGAGAGTATGAAAGCTGCAATGTATATAGCAAAAGCTCAATGTCCAAATCTGTTTTGCATAAGTTATTGGGAATGATTTATTTGTTAAAACATTTTGCATGAGCTTTTAAACTTTAAAACCCTGTATTTTCTAATTTAGTAGAAAATTATTTAGAATTTGAAATACCTCAGTACATTGATTTTCTTGTCACAGCATTTTTCAAGTGCAATATGCCTCAGGATCCATTAAGACTTCCCTTCATTTAGCCAAAAGGCTAAAGCAACGCGCGAAAATGTCAACAGGAAAAGCTGCAAACATGCTCAATTTTTGATTCAAGTTGTTATTTCGTCAAAATTTATGCCAAGTTTCATCGCGTCCCTTTACCCAATGCACTCAATTCTATGCTATTTTAACCCATTTCTATATACGTGTTTCAGTGCCAAATCGATAAATTTAAATGCGTAACCATATTTGTGAAAGATTTCAGTGACGAAGGGAAACATGTGTCACAGAAATTCTATGGGAAAAATTCTAAATCAAAACACAAAGTTCTTTTATAAATTTCTTTCTGTGTTTTTTCTTTTTTTGCCCCAAAGAAACTCTGACGTTGTTGCACAAAACGAAAGGGGGTGGTTCTTGAGAAACTTGCCACGAATGGAGGTCAGTTGGAAAGGCTTTTGACCCGTTCTTATGTACATTTTGTAGCCAAAGGGGAGAGAAAATGTGAGAGAGCTTTCCTTTCTTACCGGCAACTTACAGTATAGTGGTTCACCGAAGCCTCGAAAATCCCGGAAGTGTCTCGAGCTTTTTTTTTCTTTCGATGGGCGGCTAAAAACAAAACTATAAGAGGGGCCGGACTCCTCAAAAGCTGAAAATTCATGTCGACAATCAAGGAGAAGGTCTATGTATTTGGAAAGAAGGTGAAAATTGAGCTATAAATTTGCTGACTTGGAGGAGAAAATGAGTCTCAATGGTGGGTATATAAAATTTATCGAGGAGGAAAAAGCGGACACGCTCTTTTTTCACCCCATCGAAACTACAATTTGGGGCCCCAGAGACAAAAGCCATTGAGAAATAAAGAAAAAAAACAAGGTCACTAAAGCAGAGTTTTGATTTTAGCCTATTTTTTAAGATTATCGTTTATTTTTAAACGAAATATATTTAGGATAAAGTGGTATAAGTTGGACAATGGTACAATTTGGACAGGGCTTTTTGTCTTGATAAATTTAGTACTTCATTTTTATTTGTATATTTTTAATGCTTTAGTTTTATAATTTGGTTCCTTGTATGCTTAAAAACAAACTTTGTAAAGTATTTATCAAGAAAAAAGCCATGTCCAACTTGTACCGGCGAATTGTCCAACTTATATCACTAATTCCAAATTATATCACTTTACCCTAAAACAAATTTTAAGGCAAAGAGAAAATTGAACTTATTCTACCATCTTTTAAAATATGTTCTAAAGTCTAATCTTTAACAAAATAATGCAATGTTAATGTGAATGTGTATTTTCAAAGATTAACCCTTTAAGGATGGGTAAGTCCTAACCTAACCAGAGTTTAGAAATTAACAGGAAAAATACCCAATCAATACATTATAAAATTTAAAAACTGTAGGGGAGACTGGGGCAAAAAGTCACAAAACGGATATTTTAATTTTTTTGCAAGCTACTCGAGCGCTTCAAAAATTTCTAATTAGCGCAGTTTTATAGGAAATTTACCGCTCTACAAGTTTTTGAAAGTAATTTTCCTCTATTTTGTAAGGAAATACGTTTATCGAGCCGATTTCTAAAAGGTAATTTTGTGACTATTCTCAAAAATGCTGGGGCAAATAGTACCAGGCATTGGGTATTATCATATTTTGATTCGCTTCATTATGGGCTTCCGTAAATTTGAAAAAATACCTAGAGGACATATTTTCATAGAAAATTTATTCATCTACGGCTTTGTTAAACAGCGTTTTCTCTGCGAGAAAAGTAAGAAAACGAGAAAATCGCTTTTCAAGCTATTTTAGAAAAAACACACAAAATACTGCAAATCGTGTGACCAATGCAAACAAAGAGCGACGATACATGGAAACGACGATTCTTCTCGCCGTGAGACATCAGAAATTGCTTCGGTCTTTTTTACTTTTTGCTCCATACCTTTTGTTACTTTTTACCCCAAGTGGCCATTTTTAATAAAAGGATTTCTGGAGAAAAGAACTTTAGTAAAATTTAAAATAGATAGCGGATTCGTATTCAAAAAATCCAAATTAGTTAGAAAATATTCACCAGTGCATCAATTTTGGAAAATAAGTAGATAATAATTGTTATCTTCTGCAAGGAAAATATTTCAAAAATAGGGCTAAAAATTTCGATATTTTTCATTTTCTAAATTCCTTGTTTGAATTCTAAGAAACTTACGACATTGAAGAAGGTCTATGGAGGCTATCTATAGAAAAAAAAAAATGAGCCACTATCTTTTTTACCTTGGAAGATATTGAATTTTGAATTTTTCGGTTTGTGACTTTTTGCCCCAGTCTCCCCTAGACATTTAAATATGAGATTTTTGAGGAAATTTTGAAAATATTCTTATTATTTAATGACGAGAAATATTTATTTATACCATTTTCTATTGACCTATTAGTTCCCATTGTTTAATATTGAATACAAGTTATCCGTTTTCGATAATTTATGTTTGCACAATCGATATCTGAATTGTGGACCCGCCAAAATAACTCAGCAGAGATAGAAATAAATTTTATTGCTCTTTTCTCGCTTCACGAAAAAATATGCAAATTTTGTATACGAAATTGTGCACGAAAAGTTTGACACTGCGTCAATTTTGATAATATTTTCCTTCATACTTTTTTCTAATTTAAATTCTGGGTGATAAATTCTTTTTTTGAGTAGTTACACTTTACAAATAAATTGTGCTTGTAAAGATTTAATAATAATAAATAATAATAATAAAAATAAAATAATAATAAATGAGGTGATCGTTAAGACGCATGCATGATAGTGTTTTCCAGTACCTTATAAATGGATAAAATTTTGTTCTTTTAAGAATAATCATACATTATTCTGTAAAGAACTGATTCCAAGATATAAACATTCCATATCCAAAATTTCAAAATTGAAAGTTTCAATTATTATGAGTAGGGTTGCGACATTACTTATGACCTGTCTTTACTTATGACTTCGTCACAATTTTTGTCACAAAATAATTTCGAAGAACCAAAATATTGTGATGTGAAATATCATAAGACGTCAAATATGCCTAATTTTGTGGTTCTTCGAAATAACTTTGAGGCAAAAGTTGGCGAAATTTGGAATGATAAACTGGCCATAAATAGGGAAGACCGTAGCAGAATAAGTCAGGCAGGGATATAATTAAACAGTAGGGCGTTATAGTTTTCCTTAGAAAGAATATTAAGCAAGAGTAAGAAACTCCCTTTTTTGAAATATTTATCAGTCTGATTAATTTATGTTTTTCACAAAATATAGGCAATGAAAAATTTCATTGGTTGATTAATTTTACCTCGGCATCTCCTAATGTCGTAACCTTACACTGAAAAAAAAATGTTAGGTCCAATTAACAAGAAAAGTTTTGTTAAATCGGGGACCAACTGGATCTTGTTAAAGGTTTGCCAAAAGGATGTTTTATCTCATAAAGAACATCCTTTTGACAAAGTGTTAACTAGATTCATTTGCCTGCTTAACAAAACTGTTTTTCAGAGTATATTTAAAACCGTAAATCGTGTATTTTCTTAGAATCCATGTTGAAAATAATGCCTAAATTCTTATGATTTTTATAATTTATTTTAATAATTATTTATCCAGATTCCTTGTATTGTTCTTGAAAAGTTAAAAATTGTTAATGGCAAATAAATCAAATAATATGAAATATATTTAAAGCAAAGGTCGGTTTTGTTCCTATATATATACCGTTGAATAAAGACATGGAATAAAAAATTGCATATGTTAACAATCATAAATCATCTGCAAAAAGAAATGAAGAATTGCACAATAAAATGTATTGCAATTAAACAACTGGCATGACGACCATAGTACCAATAATTGTTTTTCCATGTTCCTTATCGTTCTTAAAGGATTACAATGCTCCTTATGTACTTGGTACATCCCTTGAAACCATAATTTTTCATTTCAACATCAAGCTTGTCTAAATGCACCAATTTTAGCTATTTTTCAAATTTTATCCCAATTTCAGTTGACTGAATGCTTTCTAGAAAAAACACAATAATTTCAAAATAATATAGTGAGTCAATTTTGATGAATGTGGTCTCGAAATATATCACATGAAATATTTTTTTGTTGCTTTATGCAATTGAAATGCTTGATGAATTTGCCTTTACCTATTAATCACTTGAAAGAAAATTTAAAACTTTGGTACATTTGTTATTAAATCTTGCAAGAGGATTCTGTAACTGTATGACAATGTCATATGATAAATTTTCGTGATAAATTCGGAAGCAAGACAACATTAAAGCCCATAATGAGCATCGAATCGGTATTGCAAGGAGCTCTATGAAGCTTTTAGTTCTCTTAGTAACTGAAAAACTATGTGATCCGAATTTATTACATAAAAATTTTAAAATTTTGTGATATGACATTGTCACTATTACAGAATTCCCCTACTAGTATACGTATAGATTTACTGGATGAGAAAAAAAATTGTATACCCCAGTAGCAAAATATAGTCACTTGTACGTTTGTTTTCTTCTAGTCATAGTGATTATCGTCATAAAGAGGTAAGAACTATATACATACAATATTTAGTATAACCCTTTAAGGACGATTGGGTCACCGGTGACCCAAAAATGTAATTTTTCGTACGGCCTTCTATGCTTTGTTCCAGGGGAATGACGTTTTCTATGTTCTCCATAATGTTTCTAGCGTGCCGAAAAAACTTTGGAGTTTATTCGGTGTTTTCTGTCATTGTGGAATGAATTAGCCAAAAATACAAATACAGAATAAAAGCCAATTTAATATGGAATTGGCAACCGAAAGCCCCAAATTAGCAACCTACGTAGTTTCGGAGATATCTCGTGAAATGTGTACGAAAACAGGGAAAAATTCACACTAAAACTGGTCGCATTTTTCAGAGCTAGTGTCACCCCCCTGCTTTGTTCTAAAAAAGTCAGAAAAAGTGATTTTTTCAGACCCTCAATTTTTGACCCTCTCGTCCTTAAAGGGAAAAATTAACTACCGATTGTTACAAGGTACTTTCTTATTTTGAAATACTAAAAAATATAAACAAATAATCTCAATGGTTATGTTAATTAGTGAATAAACAAAAAGTTACTTTGAGTTAAGAATTAATTTCCCTAAAATATGATGAAGGCGAAACGTTGCCCCTTTTCCATAGAAAATGGTTAACGTTTTTTTGTTAAAATTAGTTAGTTAAAATTTAAATCTGTTTAATGAAATATTATTTTTTGGTCACGAAAACACCTAAATCTATATAAAATTACTTTAATTTATAAAATTACTCCGAGCACTGGTTTTTTTCTCTACCAGGCTTACAGAAAATTTCACTACTTTTAAAGTACTAAATTGTGTACTAAATTGTATATAAAAGTTCTAATCAAATTTGATTTTTTCTACCCAAAATTTATTTTTACTGCATCTTTTAATAGTGCTTTCAAGAGACGATAAACAAATCATGAATCAAGGTAAAACTGTAAAGTTTTGAAAGCTTTTCTATAAGAATATGATCGTGATTAAGTTTTGTACTAAATTTTCGAATTTAAGTAAAATATCTGTTGAGATTTTTAGCACATTATTTATTATTATGTTGTAATAGAAGTAATGTTAATCTAAAACCGATGAAATGGAAACCTTTATGAATTTTTGATTATTATTTAATGTTTATTTTTTTTCAATATGTAATATCTGCATGAGAAAAGACGAAAAAATAAGTGAGTGTAAATTGAATGGTAATATCAAATAAATGGCGCTGAAATTAATTGAAGTGGGTTCTAAATCACTTGGTAAGTCTTATGTGTATTTCGTGCGATTATATATGTAACTCGACTAGAAAATTAATTAACATTTTCTTGTTCCTCGATGAGCGTCACCCAGCAATGGGGTCACCCTTTTGATGGTGTTTGGATTGACACTATCATAAATTCACGGTAAAATTTTCACCGGAGTAACGTTGAAGAAATAGTCTTTGATATAAGGATATCTTAAGACGGGGGTCTTTGAGGTGTCTCAATGTGGACAAATATAGTGAGTATTCCATACGATTTATTTACTAAAAAGTGGCTGAAATGCAAAATTATCCTATGAGTGGGTGAAAAAAGCCCCCACGGGGGCGTACATTCGCGCCAACAGGTTCAACTCGCGCGCTTTTTCGCTTGTGGTCAACTGGAGACGCCGCATTTGATTCAGTCTCATTTCTCGAGCGAAGAACTCAACATCGTTTTCAGCATATTCTTCACTCTGAGAGCTTTTTGTTTAAAATCACCTTTTCGTGCTTCAGTTTAGATATAAAAAAGTGAAATTTTCCTCATTTACCAATCTCTTGGTGGAGAAATATTCTCAACTCACATTGATTTTTCACTCTGATTTTCATTTTAAATTCCCTGCAAAATAACACTTTGAATTTTAACCATGTAAAAACGATAGAAAAGCTCTCCTTAAAGTTCTTTGTGTTTTTATCTTAAGTGAAATTAAAAAAAAACACATAACCGGGAAAATGCAGTGTTTTCTTTTTATGTAAAAGAAGGGACACAAAAAAAGAATGAAGCCCACTTCTTGAGAAACTTAACGATTTTCACGACACAGTAAAATTACAAAAAAAAAAAGGTGGAGGAATATTCGTGAGTGGCGCGAAAAGTGTGTGGGTGGACAAAAAAGTGGGCCGAATGAAAATATTTATCGCTCAAATGTTGGATTTTCCACCTAAATTCTCTGTTCTTCGGCATACAATTTTGTGTAGCAATTAATGGTGAAATTGTTAATCGCCCCATCCCCTATGTGCGTGCCATTAGTGTGAAGAATAGACAGAGAAAAGATGGATTTTCCCAAATAAGGATTTTTATGGATATTTCTTTTATAGTCAAACACTTACCTCAAAATCTATTTTTAAATATTTTCTACATTTTCTTCAAATAAACCGGTAAATTATAAGAAAATCTAAAATTAAAATTTAAAAGTTATGTAAAGCAAAAAAAGCTTTTATTAGTGATTACAGATTAACTATTTATTAAAATCAAATTAACAAAGATTTCTATTGAATGCTAGAAGTAAGCTGTTATTAAATTTACTCAGTAAAAAGCAAAAAAAAATAGAATTTTAAGATGGAATTAAAGCATTATTCACATGTAGTCAAAAATTTATTCTCACAAAATAAATATTATAGTTCCATCGTGTTCTCTGATTGGATAAAACTTTAAAAGCTTTGAAACTCCTCTACCCAAACAGAGAACAAAGAACTAAAATATTCTAACAGTGAGAGAAATCCGAAAAAGTTAAAATAACATTCCGGAAATGTTAAGTTTACCCTGCAGTATTGATCCGAAAACGGTGTAAATATTACCCTTATTAGGTGTATTAGGGATTAAAGTTGCCCTTTTTCATGTTAATTTTGCCCTTAAAAAGGTGTAAAATTAACATTAAAAAATTTTGATATATTTTTACACCTAAAAAGTGTTAAAGTTATGAGGAAAAAAAGTTAATCGAACCCCTGTTTTCTTCTCAGTGAAGGGATTCTATGGGTTCATGTGGATATTGCACAGAAAAATAAATGTTTTACAAATGTTAGTCAATCGTACGCGCTATTATCTTTTTACTTATTTAAAAAATATTGCTAATGTGGGATGATCAGAAAATTACAAACATTTTAGTCAATTGTTTGTAAAGCTTCGCCAAATGTACAAAATGAATCAATAGACAAAATAATATACACAAAGAAAAATGCTAAAGTGTTAAAACAACTCTATCGCAAAGTTGGTTCATTGTGCTATTCCAAGGAAAATGAAAAAGGAAAATCGGTCGCCTGAACATTTTCTTTATCACTTTACTGTTCTCAAGTGTTCTACATAATCGAAAAAAGTCGATAAAACAGAAGAACTTTAGAAAAGCAAAGTGCTAAAAAAATGTTCTGGAAAAGATTTCCTCTTTCATTTTTAATTGGAATAGCACTATTAACCTGACGGATATCAATGTACCTGTCTATTTGTCGATGTAAAATCTCATCTGGACTGAAGTAACACTATTAAATATAAAATTAAGAATGTTAAAAGTTTTCTATTTAAGAATACACTTCAGTCGAGATGATTTTCGCGTATCATATGCGAGTTTATTGCAATTTGGGAACCTCATGTTCAATACAAAAAGAATAAAATAAATTGAATAAAAGTAATAATAATACCCAATGCACAATAACTTTTGTTTCGTAAAGACGTTTTTTAAATTTCAGTGACAGTTAATGATATCATTCTAGTAATTTCTCTCAGTCTCACAAACAGTTTCGAAAACATATTAACAAAACAAAAGTTATTATGTCTCGGGCATAATATTAATATTAAAAATAAAACTTAAAATAGTAAAATTGGTAAAATTTATCCATTTCTCGATTTAAGGACTAGATTTGCTATACACAGAAAAAGTATTTTGTAAAATTCGGAAATATTTGTAAATTTTCCTACTGGGAACTTACGAAATGATCGTAAATCACATAACCTATTAAAAAGTTCGTAAAAGTTTGTACTTTTTCACAAAACATCGTTCGTAACTTGAACATTTGACGAGCATTTTCCTTTCATTTACAAACATTTGTTCGTCCGTTTTTTATTCATCTGGCAAAACTTTACAAAGAAATAACAAAATTTTACGAGAATTTTTCCATATGTTTACGAACATTTACGAACATTTACGAACAAATATTTGGAAATGAATGAAAAATTGTCGTCAAGTTATCATTTTACGAACAATGATTGTGAAAAAGTACATAATTTTACGCATTTTTAGTGGCTTATACTGGTTATACTATTTACGAACATTTCGTAAGTTCCCAGTAGGAGTTCACAAACATTTACGAACAAGTCTACGAAATATTTTTTTCGGTGTAAAGATAGATTTGTTACTTTGACAAAGAGATGAAGATATATTAATATAGGTTTATTTTAACCCAAAAGTTTTTTTTCTCTAAATTCCTTTTTTATACGAAAAATTTTCATAACTTATGCGTCGATCTTGAATAGAGACCGGAGGAATTTCGATCAAACGAAGAACTTCCAAGAGAGAATCTTGCTTTCATTAGAGAATACTTCCTCTAATGGATCAAAATTGAAACTATTCGTGGATAGATCGGATACACCCTCAATACATTGCTGATAGATATTGAATACCAAATAATCTTGATATTTGGAGTGTTCTTAAGTACACAGAAAAAAATATTTTGTAAAATTGTTCGTAAATGTTTGTGAAATCCTATGGAGGACTTACGAAATGCTCATGAATCATATAACCCACAAACAAGTTCGTAAAATTTTATATTTTTTTCACAAATATTGTTCGTAAAATGATCATTTGACGAACATTTTTTGTACATTTTCAGACATTTGTTCGTAAATGTTAGTAAACACACAAAAACTGTTCGTAAAATTTTGTCATTCGTTCGTATTTGTTCGTAAATTTTTGTTTGACAAAAACTTACGAACAAAGACAAACAATTGACAACATTTTACGAACATTTTTTGTGTGTTTACAAACATTTACGAACAAATGTTTGTGAAAGTACAAAAAATGTTCGTCAAGTGATCATTTTACAAACAATGTCTGTGAAAAAAAGTACAAAATTTTACGAACTTGTTTGTGAGTTATACGATTTACGAGCATTTCGTAAGTCTGCCATAGGATTTCACAAACATTTACGAACAATTTTACAAAATATTTTTTCTGTGTTATTTAAAATCCTGCAAATTAAATCGAAATTCCTTTTGTCTATATTTAAAATTGAGATATGTTATACGAATAGACTATGAATTTTTTTTCGAATAAAAAATACGGCTGTTGAAAATAGAGCTTTTGGTATAAAATCAGTCTTTATTAGTATGTTTATTTATTTTTTGTCAAACGAGAAAATATAATATATTTATAATATAGCAAATATTATCCTCATTGCCTATAAGAGACTTAGTGGTACTGTACCTATTTAGACCTGTACGTATCACAACCACTCTGTATTTGTGTTGATTTTCCTTTGAGTCTGAGAGATTGAATCTCATTATAACGTAAGAATTCTAAGCTTGAGTTCAAGTTGAGGGCCAAAAAGGGGTTAAAGGGTTAAAGTGAGGGTAAAGCTCGAGGGAAGTATCTTGTGCATGTTCCACATACGATATTATTAATCTATTTTATCATCAGAGGAATTGAGTGCGTTAAACCCTCCACGGACACAATCTAAATTTACTCTAAGGATGGATATCCTTAGAGTTCAATTAGAGCAATTGTTGACTCTCGCTTAGAGTACGAGATATTTGTTGAATTTCTGGGTGAATTTTCTCGGCGAGTGGGTGGGAAAGTCAAATCAAGTGAAGTGTATGCTTGGCGTAATTAGAGCCACGAAAGAGTGCAATCACTAAAAAGGGTCTCTCTCTCTTTTTCTTCTGATACAACTCTTTGATTAAAGTCATGAAGGCACACCTCGAGGAATACAATATTGAAGTAAGAAAAAAATCAATTAAATCTCTCTGGATTCCATTGATTTTACCACCGTGACACTCATCATAACAATTATTTTAATTCATTATTTGAGACATGAGGTACCTCAAGATCATTCCCGTTCTTCTTCTATACATAAACATCAGCAGTATAAACTCATCACCGCGAAATTCACTCATATGAAACATTTTTCAGTTTTAGAGCAATAATCTCCTTATAGCGATTCAAACTAACGATAGAGTTAACAACTCACCGGTTGGTTCTTTCGCTTGCGAAAATCTACAAATGTAGGTGAAATATTTTTTTTCTTTCACTTCATAAATTGTACAATAATCTTGTTGATGAAATCTAAAAATGAAATTTCTGCAACACTATCTTTTTTTCTTTAGTGGAAAAATTATTTAGTGAAAATCATGAGAAAATTTCCACAAAAAAAAGTGAAAAAGATTTGTGTTCTTCACTTTCCGACCCACTGAAAGGCTGAATATAATTACTTAGTTTAATCAACGCTTCATAGGAAAAGAATAATATCTTCCTATATTTTAGATTAACAACTTATTGTGTATTAATCAGATAATATTCCCACAAATACATATATTTTTTTACGGTAAAGCACGTGTTTGCTAATGTTAAAATGAAAAATAAACTACTGTCTCTAATTACGTAGATATTTCTTCTCGATAAAATGATTTCATCTCACAGTGTTTTAACAGTAAATCAAAATAACTTTCGTTTAATTCAACAATTGTTTAATTTGAAAAAATTATAAATAACTTATATAGCTTATATATAATTATAAATAACTTATAACTTGACTTACTTATATATAATAAGGTAAGTCAAGCATGTTTAGATACTAAAGGTCGGATTATCACCCTATAAAGCAGTCGTTTTTTTGAAAATATTTTATTTTAGAGTGACGACCTGACTTTCAATGTTAATACATGCTTCACTTATTTTATTATAAACTTTGGGACTATCAGTGGATGTGAATCAGTGAATAAAGTAGTATCTTTATAACTGAGATATAGAGCAGGCTCACCGCCATGGGGGCTAAGATAGTACAGGACACAGGACAATGAGGAGTGCATATTGAGCCCTGAGTGCACTGGGTACAACACACATCCGACAGGAAAAAACGACCCATAAACAAATCCTAAATAATTTGTTTTTAATGGTGCTTTTCCAAGGAAAAATGTAGGAGAAAGTACTCTCCCTTCGAACGTTCATGCCTTTGAATA
This sequence comes from Phlebotomus papatasi, assembly GCF_024763615.1. Classification (NCBI taxonomy): domain Eukaryota; kingdom Metazoa; phylum Arthropoda; class Insecta; order Diptera; family Psychodidae; genus Phlebotomus; species Phlebotomus papatasi. The sequence goes on from NC_077223.1 coordinate 16,084,930, forward strand.
ATGTGAGTTTTCTCTCGTTTTACTAAGATACTCACAAATTCTATTAAACTTATTTAGCTTATTATCATTCAAAAATCTAAAAAATCACATTATTCGATGGCATGAACGTTCGAAGAGAGAGCACTTTCCCCTATATGGTCTTTTAGTACTCTATTCTTCTCAAGTGCGTCTACATAATAGGCTTTTCTTTCCGTTGGTTCCTGTCTCAACTATTTGTCCTATAGTACTTGTCATGTTCTAAAATCACCAAATAGGGGAAACTGGGGCACCACCAAACACGGGGTACCACCAAACACTGCGATTTTTTAATCGGATATTGGATATCAGAGGATAAGACCGATAGGAATTTATAGGCACTATAGGGATGCTTGTATACTGAAGGAATGGTCGTGATAGTCCTAGTAGTTTAGAAATAAAAATTAGTGTTTGGTGGTACCCCGTGTTTGGTGGTGCCCCAGTTTCCCCTAGTCATGAAATGACTCAACGTAGAGAGAAGTCGATAATGTAAAAGCACTTGAGAACAATAAAGTGCTAAAAACCATGTTCATTTTTTAATTGGAATAGCATCGTTAATCAACTTTTTTTTGTATTGAATCCTACCACGACAGTTTGGTGGTTTTAGAACACAACAAAGGATTGGGGAAAACAGTCGAGACAGAAACCAACACAAAGAAAAGTCGATAACGCAGAAACACTTAAGAACAGTAAAGTACTAAAAAAAAACATTCATTTTTCATTGGAATAGTACCATAAATTTTAAACCGGGACCGTTCTAATTAAAAATCCTGAAGTTACTAAAAATACGTGTCGAAATCCTTAAGTAAACCATTTTTGATCCTGAAATATGTATTCCCTTAAATTCATAGTCTCGTTTAAAGAAAAATTAAATCAATCCGACAAATATTTTGTTTTTATAAATAGACATTTTATTTATTCACTGAGTTTTTGAAAAAATTGTGATGGATTTATGGTACGATCAGAAAGATCGTACAGATACTTTTCGAGAAGCCTTAACTCACATGATTACTGTGCAAGTTTCATCTCTATACGAAGTGCAAAACGTTCTTGCATAAAATTAATTTGTATTCAAACTATAAACTTATAGATATGTAGGGGAAACTGGGGTAAAACTTGTCAAAACGCATATTTAATTCTTTGAGCATATTCTTATAGGAAATTTACTGTTCTACAAAATTGCACAAGACTATTTTCCTCTATTTCGAAAGAAATGTGATTTTTGAATCATTAGGTGTGATTCCTTCTAATCACACCTATTTCTAATGCCTTCGCCACACCTTTTAGCTCGGTATAACTTCATGAAATCGAAATTCGTGTCCTTTTCTTTCTCAGAATATTTGCATAAATCTATCCCACTCTTTCGGTCTCGAAATTAGATTAAACTAAATTTAATTTGATGTAATGTTCAAAATAAGAAGAAGAGTGTGAAAGAGTTGGATAAACATATGCAAAGTTTTTAAGAAAGAAAGAAATATGAATTTGGACTTTGTGAAATTTTCCTGATCTAAAAGATGTGCTGGAGCCATAAAAGTCGATTTTGTGGAGATTATCAAAATTGCTAGGGCAAATTTTGTCAGTCTTCAGATAATTTGTGACGTTTTACTCTCGCAAACGTTAAAAATATCAAATAGACATATTTTTATAGGAAATTTATTCCTCTACAACTTTGTCGAAGATAATTTTTCTCTATCTTAACGAGAAATGTGTTTAAATTGAGCTAATCAGTATTGATATTTTCTGTAACCCAAATATTCTTCTTTCCAAAAATAGGGCTCAAAAATTCAATATTTTTTATTTTACATAATTCTTCCTCGAATCCCTTGAGACTTTGTAAGTTTAAGAAGGTTCATGAAGGCTATCTATAATAAAAATTTCAAGCCTCAGTCTCTTTTATTTTAGAAAATAGGGAGTATTGAAATTTTCGTTTTGACAAATTTTGCCCCAGTCTTCCCTAATATCCGACCTCTCTGATCTATATCTAAATCCGAGGGACGGATTAGTCAGAAACTGATGGAACTGTAATCTGATCATTAATTTCATTATAATTACGTTAAGTCGTCTCTCGACTTAAGTCGTAAGTGTGTCTAGGGCATAATACTTGCTCCAGTCTTATGGCTTAGCCATATGGCTTAACTGCTCTATTTTCTTATCACTCAAGATTTTTTGGAAAAATCCAACTTAGTATTGGATAATTAATAAATGATCTATAAATGATAATTAGTAAATGATCTATGTATTAGATTCTGAAAAATTAATTAATTTGATTGATATTTACTAATTTTGTTGATATTGACTAAAATTATTATTGAACTGCAAAGATTCGCCTCTTGAATTCAGATTCAGATCCCTAATACTGACCTAAGGCTTAGCTATATGCCTTAACTAGTCTAATTCTTACCAATCACGATTTTTTGGAAAAATTTAATTTAGGATTGGATTATTAAAAAAAACCTATTTGGTTCTCAAAAACCGATACAATAGCTCGTTATTTAGGATTTTGAAACCTTCGAGAACTGGGCTTAACCTTTAGTCTGAAGACCGCTTAAAGCTCGAGTGGCTAGAAACGGTAAATACTGCATTATCAGAAAAGATATATTTCTCATGGATTTGACAAAATACCTTAAGCAATTCGTCTAAATTTATTGAAGGACCTATTTTATTTTATGAAAACCTTCAAAGTTACTAAAATTTTAGGAAATAATTTACAGTAGAGTCTCGCTATAGTCCATATTTGGTTCCAGATTTGAAACTTGGGTCGCACTATAGTCCATGTAATTTTTTAAAATTATCAACGATTTTTAGTATTGAAATTGCTCGACGGCTTCCACTTTCTTTGCGATTGTGGTACTTGTCCTTGCTCTCTTCATTGTGGATCACAATTATCACAACTACTTAATAAAGTTTGCCAAAAATATTAAAATAATATGCATGTCGCATACTGAAAAACAATAATAATAATAATAATAAATAATAATAATTAAAATCAGTGTTTTGAAATCAACGGTCGATAAATTGTGGACTATAGAGCGATGGCCTATAGCGAGACTCTTCTGTACCTACAAACTATGACTTGACCCTATTCTGGTTTTATCACCTTACATTCTGTGAAATCACAAATAATGCAAATTTCTCAATTGAAAAGAAAAACAAAGCTGTAATACTTTCACAAAAAAAACCTTTACCCAGTTTCCAATAAAATACTGTATAAAAATTTCACTGAAATATTTACAATAATAAAAAATTATAGATCCAATTTGTCACCAAACAATAATTCATTGCATTTCAAAATAAAATAATTGAAAAATCAGTAAACATTTCAGTGATTATCGATGTTCCTCTTTCACCATCAAACACGTGCAATGAGCACTTAAAGTCAATAAATCTTTATATCTAATTGCAAATCGCCACAGAAATGATAGTATTTCTCCATGAAAAGAGAGAAAATTAACGTAAAGTGCATTTTTCCGTGTAATTTTTCTACCGACTCACCTGAGTGACTTTTCGGTGGAGTGGCCCCCAGAGCTTCACATGGTGAAGATGGAATGACCATTTGGTAGTTGTCTGTGAACGAAGTCGCTTGGTCATCCAGGAAAGACCAACGGAAAAAAAAGAGAGTTCAGTGTTGGCTATATTTGCGTGGTATTGTGGAAATTGTGGAAAACTTTGTAATTTTTCCCCTGAATTTGAATTGCAAATTCAACCTCATCAAAATGCACCTTCAGAGTGTCTTGTTTCTGACCATTTAAGTTTGGGTGTGAGTGCTTCCCAAAAGACGCCGGTCTTGGGACGCTCTTTTCTCCTTGGAAATCGTCTGCATGAAATCAATAAGACCCCGGAATTGAACTCTACACCCTTAGGTCAAGTTACGCTTTTTCACTTGCAATTCAGTTGAAGTTTAAACTTCTAGCAGGCGGATCCTATTCTTATTCATTTGCTGAAGATGTGAAATGTCTCTTATGACTTATCAGGATAAATTAAATTCCTCAAGCTCATTTTATGCAGGAAAAAGTGAAGATTTTTGAAGTTTTTCGAAGATAAAATGAAATAGTTAACCGTAGTTAGTAATTAACCGTAAAAGAAGTTATAATCGGAGTTTTAAAGGAGTGTATAATCTATATGTCGATCTTATCCTGTCTGTGAATTATATGTTATTATTGATCGAAAAAGATACAACCATATACCAATATATAAATTGGTTTTAGAGATTATATTCTGATAGAATTTTAGACTTATGAAGAAACATTTCGCCGTTTGCTCGTATGACTCTATTGATAAAATTCTTGAAGTTAAACGGCAGGAGATAGCGACTTGAGATATTCAGGAAATTTTCCATAAATTATTACTGAGAAACAAATCATGAACTTCCATGTCTTTCTCTTTCTTTTGTCTCTATAAAATTAGTTTTTTTTTTAAATTTTATGTGTTTTGAAAGTTTTTAAGTATAAGTACTTTGTGCATATACAACAATCGATTAACGCTCTAAAACCCAAATTGGTTCTCAGGAGTACCTACTAATCACAAAAATCACATTTACACTTGGTTAGTAGGGGAGACTGGGGCAAAAAGTCACAAATCGAAAATTTTAAAATTCAATATCTTTCAAGATAAATAATAAGATAGCGGCTTAAAATTTTTTCCATAGATAGCCTCCATAGGTCTTCTTTAATGTCGTAGTTTGTTAGAATTTGAACAAGGAATTTAGAAAACAAAAAATATCGAAATTTTTAGCCCTATTTTTGAAATATTTTCCGTGCAGAAGATATCAATTATTATTAGCTACTTATATTAAATTTGATGCACCGGTGATTATTTCCCAAATTATCTGGATATTCTTTGAATACGAATCCGCTATCAATTTTAGAATTTTACAAAGATTCCTTTCTCCAGAAATCCTTTTATTAAAAACGACCACTTGACTTAAACTCGGGACTTGATTTTTCTGAAGGCCTATTCTAGGAATTTTAAGGACAAGTGAAGGTGCACGAAAAAAGGAAAACTTAGGAAATAAAATACAGATTTTGGGTTTAAATAATTTTGAAAAAAAGATATTTAAGTAACATTGTATGTACATTTTGTAAACGCCCAAAGTGCATTAATCTTTTTTTTATTAATTTTAAATATTTTTTAAATAAATCTGTTTTTGAAGTATCTAAAAGCTTTTAAAGCAAAACAAACTTGCAGAGCTTTCTCTATATATTCTGGGTTTTATGAAGTTATAAAAACCACTTATATTACACATAGGGTTGAAGGAACATCTCTTCAACAGGGAACCCCTATTGACACTTTTGTCAAAATGATAAAATTTATTTAATGTATCTGGTAAAATGCAAGTAATATGACGCTTTTTCTGTAATCCATCTTTTTTTATAAAAAGAGATGATCAATTTTCATATCATAAATCGGTACTGAAAATGTCAGTAAGTATGGCATGATAAATTCTTAAAGTGTCAATAGGTGTTCCTTTCACCCTAGAATGCTGTCCCTTAAGTCTGTCTGAAATTTTTGATTTTATCCAAAATAACAAAGAATTTAAAAGTATTTTTGTACCGATCTATCAAAAATCTAGGAAACTTTCATTTTCATGCAGGTTCTTTAATCAATTGCAAAACTTAAACTATAGATACGTTATTACAAAGATTAAGTATTTCTGTGGACATGGGATTTTAGATACTGCCTTGGCATGATTACAATTGTTACCCATTCCTCTTAAAAGATAGATATATATGAAAATACCGCTTATGATATCCTAATCTCCCCTAAAGTAATTCCATTCTATGTAAAGAAGATTTTAATTCAGATTGAATCAGTTCTTGACCGATAAAAAATAATATCGAAGTGGATGAAACTTCTCAAATGCTCAAATTCGTGAGCACATCCCATTAATCTAAATTTATTAGTTCAAACAAATAATATGAACTCAATTTTAATTTTATAAGGTTTAAAGGGTATAAGATAAGTGTGCCAAATTTCGGCATAGTTGCATGCAAGCGCCAAAGTCTCAAGTTTGAAATATAATATATTTAATAGAAATTGATTTTATTTATTCCTTCTACTTAAGGAGTATTGCTTAGAACCTTGTAGAAAGTTTATCATCTTTATTTACTTTAAAATCATTCTTAATACATTTTAAAATGAATAAAAATATAGACATAGCTTTGGTGCCCTATTTCGGCCACCTTCATTCTCATAATTCCTTGCCCTTCGGGAATTCTTCCAATGTCTTTTTCACGTCATCTCGTTTGTCGAAGTTACACTTTTTGTTATTCTTTTGCATTGTATAATCTCTAGAGTATGTAAAAACTAAAAATTCATGAAAATCCGAGGAACAAAAAAGGTGTCCGGAATTTAGCACACTTACCCTAAACAAGGATATAAATCTAAATTATCATGCGTAACTAATTTAAATTCCTTATTGTTGAACCCTATTTAAAAATTTAAAAAATAGGGACGCCTGGTAGAAGAAGGTCGTTTCATGAAAAATTCTCCCGTCTCAAGTGAAAATCTGAGTGAAATTTCTTACTTTCCGGCCCCAAAAAAAACACAGTGATTAATCGCTTATCGCACAGTGCCACCAAGGAGCCCCCCGATGTGAAGAGAATGGGGTGGAATAGAGGTGTGAGAAGAGGATAGGCTAGCCCACAAACCCCAATATGAGAGAGACAAGGTGACACAATTGAGGTGTACAAGATTTGCTGGATAGTTTTCTGGAAAGTGTGTGATTTTATAAAAGTATATATAAAAGTTCAAAATGCGGTCCTCCAATTCGCCTACAATTCGATCTCGCTACGATTTCTACTACGCCATTTCACCACCCTCCTCTGCCTCCAACTACTATGACAATCACAGCGGGAGTCTCTTTGGGGATCCCGTACCACCGCCCCCAGCGGGATTCCTGGAGAATCTCGATACGTATTTGTATGGAAACCTGAGACGTGGTTCAAGTGCAATGGCTACTTTTGGAGGTCATCAGCTATCAGAGTTCTCAGCTAGTGATTTCAGAAGAGCGTCAGCATCTAATCTGACCGAATCTGAAATCACCAGTGATGCCAGGAGATTTAGTGATCTCAGCGAGGGATCTCATATGCCACGACAAATAACTTCAGCCACTATCCAAACATCTTCATCATCTTCTGATCATCTCTTCGGGTAAATTTGCTATTTTCTTGCTTGTTTGATTACTAAGGGAAGATCTTTAGATAAGATCGATAAGATTATTGAACTTCCAACTTTCAATCAATAAATCACTCTTGAGTGATTTTGGCGGGAAATCCTGTAGCATTCACCATATCGTCATAAAGGGTAGAAAGCGAGAAAGTTGGCAGTAAAACTGTGAACACCCTAATGATAAAAAAATATCCCACTCTTTCATCCTCCAGGCAATCAACCGTGGCACCCACTGAGTCTCTCCGGTCACCAACGGAGTGGCTCAGTTACAAGACAGCAGCTGAAGAGTGGAGAAGCTCCTTCCCACGAGTTCAGAGTGCCAGAAATGTGTCAGAGGTCAATCACGGAAGCGCCATGACTGCCCTTATCTTGCCTGATACTACATCATCCTCGAGTGGAGCTGCAACTCATGTTGAGAACACACCAGAACCACATCGAGGAAATTTTGCCAGCATTCCAGACACACAAATTGCCTCAGCAACCAGCAGTGACAATGCAAGTGATGTCCAGGAGACTGAGAAAGATCCTGAAATTCCCTTGGAGCGGACCAATGGAATAATTTCACCCTCACCAGCTATAATAACAGACAAAATCACCACAGGACCTTATAGGTAAAACAATCATTGTATATGAGCAAACGCCTGGCAAGTTGGCCTTTTTATATGGAGCTATTTGAAGCCAATTCCTAAATTGATCTCGGACTCAGCTCACAGTGCTCCAAGGAAAAAAATTACTTAAACAAAAATTTAGTATATTTATCCCTCCATACGGAAAGGTATCTTATAATACGGAAAAACTTTTCACTTTTTAAATATTTAGTATAACGATCACGAGTGCAGAAAAATTCCCATACGAATTTGTATGTAAAAGTAAGAAATTGGCTTCAACTTTGAAGGTCCCCGGCGAGTGACCTGAGAATATTCTATCAATCTAATAATCTTTTCTGTTTTGTAGGATTCCAGCCACGCGAAGTGGAACAAAGAGATCTGCCTTTGCAATCATCACTCAACTCTCACCCAACATTTCGCGACCAGACAGCCCAGATGGACCTCTCTCAGGTCGCTTTTCACCCTTCCGAAGCCATGGCTTAAGAGACATTGGTTCCCGTTCATCTTCACGTGCAGTATCACCTTCACGCACTTCGAAATCCTTAGAGAACTTCCTGGAGCCCCAGAGCTCGATTTATGGAGGTGGTCGACGTCCCAGCTTCGACATTCTAGATTCACTGCCACGCGAAATGGAGAGTTACCAAATCTCTACGGATATTCGTCATAAGACAATGATCCAAATCGCCTCATCGGGTTCTTCCACCCCTCACCAGAACTTCCGAAACCGCAGCTATGAAGCCCTAGATCGAACACCAAGGGCCCGATCAGGGCTATCAGCATCTGAATCTATGCGTCACCTTGAGAGACCCATTTTAAGACGACGCAGCTCCTCAGGGAGCTCAACAAGACTCCCAGTACGGTCCAAAAGTTCCGTACAACGGGGTATGGTACGAGTTATGAGTCAGAGTGCTATGGGTTCTCCTTCACGCATCCCACGGCCACGAACGTCCATTGGCAGTAGCCTAGATAACCTGAATAGCAGGAGAGGGTCCTCAGTATCGCCCATTAGGCGAGAATCGGTCTCTAGAACGTCTTCCAGACGCTCAGGCAGGCGCCCGAGTGCAAGTGTGAGTATTATAGAACACCAGGGGGAGATATTAGGAAGAAAATGTGTACACCACTTCCAGACAGTTCCACAATTTGTATGGAAGAGCCCTTTTATGGCCTCTACACACTAGAAAAATTCATGTCCATATTGAAGAGTTTTTCCTATACTAGCATATGGAATTTGCTTCAATATGGACATAAATTTTTCTAATGTGTAGAGTCCATTACACTTCCAGCATTTCGAAAGACTCCCGAAAATTCTACAATGCTTCCAGCACTTCTTGCACTCCCATGCACTTCTCATACTTAGGAATCAAAAGCTTGTTTAATATTATGAAAAATCTATTTAAGAAAACTTAAAAATTGTCAAGATATTTATTTTTACATAGGGGAAATTGGGGCACCACCAAACACTGCAATTTTTTAATAGGATATTCGACTTCAGAGAACAAGACTTATACAAATTTTTTAGGCATTATAGAGATTCTTGTTCACTGAAGAAATAGTCGAGATAGTCCAAATAGTTTAGAAATAAAAATTAGTGTTTGGTGCTACCCCGTGTTTGGTGGTGCCCCAGTTTCCCCTATTATTTTCTTTTAATATTTTTGTTTTTAATATTTTGAATTTCTAACAGCAGATATTCTTGCATACTAACGATATTTTAATATTATCTGTGTTTTACGACCAACAGAATTTCTTTCTATTTATTTTCTAATGGTCTCTACACACTAGAGAAAAATATGTCCATATTTTTAGAGTTTTTCCTACACAAGCGTAGTCAATTTTCTTCAATATGGACATAAATTTCTCTAGTGTGTAGAGGCCACAGCAGACCAGTGCAGCTAGTTCTGGAAAAGAGGTCTCTTGGGTCTCTAAAAAAATGTATTGTCGTTTCTAATTTATTGAAACTGTTTTGTGTTGTCGGGCTTTTGCCCTGAAAGATTCCTCTGGGAGACCAAAGCTTATCGCGGCCAATTGCCCGGCAGCGATCCAGCTCTGTGCCCCATCCGAACACTTCCAGGCCATGTTACCGATTGATTGAAAAAAAATCCCTCTATCGAAATATTCCAAGGCACTTTTCAGTCATTTAAACTTGATGTAAATAAACACCCAAAATGCTTTTTTTTGTGGAAGTCTATCATTGAGACCTTTCCACAATTCGACTAACATTAAATACTGCAAAGGCACCTTTTCGTTCCTTATGTGTTTTTGCCACTCGAATTTAAAATTCGGAATTAAACAGAGAAGACTTTATTTTCGGACACTTCCACTTCCAAAGACTTCCAAGCACTTCATTTTCAGCTGTACACCACTTCCGACCCTAATATCTCCCCCTTGATAGAACAGAATTTCAAATATCTGGTTTTTGAAAACCTAAATCTTCTTTCTTTATAGAGTCTTCTGCCCGCTGTAACTCTCCTTACGGATACAAATCAGAAGGCAAAGGAGAGAAATTCAAGATCACCACGACGTCCTGGTGTTCTCAAAGTCACTCCTCTCTCGCCCATCATTGGCACGCCAAACAAAGAACCAGAGTCACAAGAAGTAGCATTCGAGGAAGCCAGAAATACCACAATGTCACCCTCGAGAATCCCAATACGATCAAATAGTATAACGCGCCCTATTTCACGTTCCAATACAACTTTGGGAGTAACGACAACCACCCAAAAGACTCAGGGATCCCCACAGACGGCTTCTAGGTAGGTTGGCAATCAATCTTGTTACAACTGCCCTTACATGGCGGATATCATTATTTAATATGAGAATCAATTTCAAAATGCCCTGGAGCAGAGGATTATTTAATATTTTGTTTAACAACTTTTGCTGCCCAGCAATAAATTGTTGTTGGCGTTTCAGATGAATGTTTCACGCGAGTTTGTTGTAGTTTCTTGGGGGAGGGAAAGTGAGGTACAAGTTGTAAATTTTACACTTTTCACTGTAAATCTCTTCTACAGGGACGCCAGTCCAGGGAAGTCATCGGCAAAGGCCACATCTAAATCCCCAAGTAAAAAGTCCCAAAAGCCCTTTGTTAAATGCCACGAGGCCAAGAAACCACCCACAGTGATAAAGAAACCACCCATTGGGGGTGGTCCTGCTGACAAGAAGGCTGTGACGAAGACCACCAGAAAAATTGAGACAGTGGCCAAAGTGAAGAAGACAGAATCTGCGGCTGATGCCAAGAAATCCGTGAAGAAGACGCCAAGTTTTCGGAAGGAAATTGCAAATGGGACAGTGAAGAAGGAGCCAGCAAGTACGAAAAAAGAACCATCAGTAGCAAAAAAGGAGCCATCAAGTGCTCGACAAGAGACCTCATCAGCCACCAAAGAAACTCGTGGTAGGGTAAGCAGAGAAAATTCAGGATTGAATAGGACCAAAGGACCTCCCAAGTTGGAAAAGAAAGCAAGTTTTCGCGCGGAAAAACCACAGGCCAAAGTTGTAAGTTTAATAAACTGTAGGGTAAGTGTGCCAAATTTCGGCATAGTTGCATGCAAGCGTCAAAGTAATACTGAAATGTAATTTTTTAAATTCAAATTGATTTTTTTATTCTTTCTTCTGAAAGAGTGTTGCTTGGAGCCTTGTAAAGAGTTTACCGTCTTTATTTACTCTAAAATCATTCTTAATACATTTTAAAATGAATAAAAATATAGACATAGCTTTGGTGCCCTATTTCGGCCACCTTCATTCTCATAGTTCCTTGCCCTTTGGGAATTCTTCCAATATATTTTTCACGTCATCTCGTTTGTCGAATCTACATTTTTTGTAATTATTTTGCATTGTATAATCTCTAGAGTACGTAAAATCTAAAAATTCATGGAAATTCGAGGAACAAAAAAGTTGGCCGAAATTGCAAACTGACCGGAATTGGGCACACTTCCCCTAGATGAATAATATAGATAAAATTTTATAACATTGACCTTTATTCATGACAGATGGAGGAGGATAGTGTAGAAAGTGAGGATTTAGTGAATACTGAAGGCTCAGAGTCTCCAGATAAATTCCAAAAACTCATTCCTCTCACAAAACCCAATGTTGTCTCAATGACAACAGCAGCTATAGCTTCTCAACCAGTTCAGATCACCACAACACTCACTAATCAACTATCAACTCCCAAAATTTCCGAAGAAGTTGAGAATAAAGATATTCATCCAGCTGCAATTCTCGAGAAATCCCAGAAAACTCTAGAAACAATCCAGAAAACAGTCAATGAAGCCACTGAAGAGATTCATAAAACCATCACGGAAAATCTCACGGATCTTAAGACCCTAGAACAGGACATCCAGAAGGCAGATTGTGCTAAAGAGGAAGAACAACCGGAAAAAGAAAAACCCCAAATGACAAAGAAAGAAAGTTCGAGAAAACTGCAGGAAGTTTGTGAAAGAATTGCTTCTGAAACATCAGTGGTGAGTTATTTCTTTAAGTTAAAATACGAATCTTAAGAGAGTGATTAACAACATTTATTTACAAGGTGGGAAAGATGACTCAGGATGGCAAGAAGACCCCTAAAGAAAGCCTTTCCAAGCAACCAAGTTCACAGACACTTGCCAAAACCACCATCACAGAAGCGATACCGGAAGTTGAGAGTAATAATAACAACAATAACAACAACAATGAACCGACCAAGGACATGCCGCCGATTGATGTGGCAATTTCGGTTGTTGAGACAAACAACAACAATCCAGTAACAGAAACAGTCAACAACAATTTAGGAGATGGAGCAAGTGAAGAGAAGATTAGCGAGAGGGCAATTTCAGCCTTGCCAGAAGTTGAACTCGAGAGTGGGAACTTTCAGCAGTCACCAGCAGTTCAACAGGACATTGCACAAGTCAGCCCCGAAACAGCCAAGAATACCAATGGAACGAGGTAAGTGATCAAAAGAGGGCATAACCAGTAGGGGAATTCTGTAACGATATGACAATGTCATATGACAAATTTTCGTGATAAATTCGGGGACAGGACAGAACGACATCAAATGGCCATTACAAGGAACTCTATGAAGCTCTTTTGTAACTGACATGAATCTGGTTTCAATTAATTTTTGCGAATCTTCCGCATAAAAAATTCTAATTTTGTCATATGACATTGTCATACTGTTACAGAATTCCCCATCAGGCAGAGATGTAATATTCTGAAGTGTTTCTAGTCGTGACTAGTAGCTATAGTTTAGGAACTAGGTCTACAGATTTAGGAAAAATAGAAATTAATTCATTCATTCATTTTCAACCGCTTATCCCTATTGGGGCACTCAATGGGTCAAGTGGTAGAGCACTCGTTCTATGATGCAAGTGTCCCGGGTTCGAATCCCCTTTAGGTCACCAGGAATTTTTCTGGCGTTAAAGGTGTTCGGATTGCATCCAGTGAGCTTCACTGCACTTGATTTCATGGGCATGGGACTGACAATCTCATTCCGTACAAGAAAAAATAATAATGCATGTCTAGAAATACCCTTACGGGAAGGCCTAGTTCCTTCATGGAATGTTGTGCCAGAATTATTATTATTACTTACTTACTTACTTATCCGGTGCTACAACCAATTACTGGTCTTGGCCTGACTCAGGACCCGCCGCCACTCGAGCCTGTTATTATTATTATTATTATCCCTATTGGGGTCGCGGGCCTATGACACCCGAATTAGCAGCCCACGTTTGTCGATCCTCCGCCACTTCAGTAGGGGAATTCTGTAATTTTCGTGGCATTGTCACGCGTGAGTTCGAAACCTAACAATACCATTAAAGCTTTTTTTTGTCATATCATATGAGTTCGAAAATGCAATTCATTGGTTTTTTAATGAAATCCCTTTACTTGATGATTTTATGAAAATACAGTACGTCTTCGTTGATTTGTTTAACAAAATTCATTGTCATTTGAATTGCCAGAAATCTCAAATATGTGACTTCTGACAATTCCACGTGAGCTGAAATGGCAATGTCACGGCTACAGAATCACATTTTCGAAAAAGCTCTCCTAAGATTCGAACTCAATTTGCCATATGGCATTGTCAGAGCGTTACAGAATTTTCCTCCAGAAAGATGTTCGGGTTCGATCCCAAGGCGTTCCAAGGCAAGATTCTGAATTTGATTCAGTCACATTGCCCTAGGTCTGCCTTGAGATCGATGCCTTCTCACAATTTTTTTTTTATAACTCCTCTGTTTATTTCACAATCTGTTTTACATTAAGATAAACAATTAGTGAAATCTTCTGACATTTTGTTTTAATAGACATGTAGAGGTTTTGCTCATTAGCAATCCTCAAGATTGTTAATTTTACATGAAGTAAAATATTTGAGAACGTAAACACAATGGCTTGCATAGCTTTTCTGGGGAATCTTTTGAAAAATAGCAATATTTTAGTAATTTCTGCACCGAATTTAAAAATTTTGACGAATTTAGACTAAAGTTCAAAAACGCTCTCATAAATCTTAGTAGCTTTTCTTGAAGAAAATTACGTTTAATTTTGAGAAAAACTGTCTCAAAAGAAATGTTCTTAGAGCGAAAAGGCTTTATTAGAAAAAACTGGCGTAAGTCCAATTTTGAACCGATTTTGATGATTCTAACCAACTGATGGCTGATTTTTCTAACATTTATATTAGTTTTTCAACACTCAGAAAAATAATCGAGTAAAACTTACTCGAATCGATGTTGAATTAACTCTTTTTCGTTGTGATTTCCGTTTAACAATATTTTAGAGTTGATTTTACTTCTATTTAGGTGTAATATTCGGAAGAGTTGTTTTAATTTTTTTTTCTTAAAATTTACATGACAAAAGAGTGTAAATAGGGTAAGTGTGCCTAATTCCGGCCACCTTTTTTGTTCCTCGAATTTCCATGAACTTTTAGATTTTACGTACTCTAGAGATTATACAATGCAAAAGAATAACAAAAAATCTAACTTCGACAAACAAGATGACGGGAAAAAGATATTGGAAGAATTCCCGAAGGGCGAGAAACTATGAGAATGAAGGTGGCCGAAATAGGGCACCAAAGCTATGTCTACATTTTTATTCATTTTAAAATGTATTAAGAATGATTTTAAAGTAAATAAAGACGATAAACTGTCTACAAGGTTCTAAGCAACACTCCTAAAGTAGAAGGAATGAAATAACTCAATTTCTATTAAAAATATTACATTGCAAACTAGAGACTTTGGCGCTTGCATGCAACTATGCCGAAATTTGGCACACTTACTCTAACTCTTTTTAAGACTGAAAACACCTCGTTTTAATATTTAAAATAACTCGTTTCAAGAGTTAAAAAAAATCGTTTTTAGAGATAAAATAACTCTTTCAAATTCCAAAATGAATATGTTTTGTAATTTTGTGTTTCTTTTTATTTTATAATTTTCTTTATTAATATTTTCTTGACCTCAAGTTCCCTATGTTCCGAGCGAAATATCACGTATAATGCACGCACATGTCTTCATGAAACACTAGACATATTTCTAATTGATGTTCCATATGAACTTTGTCACACGAAAATCTTCTTGACTGAAGTATATTCTTAAAACGAAAACACTTAAGCATATACTTCAGTCGAGATGAAATTTTACATCGAAAAAGTGTAATAACTTACATCCATATCCAACGAATTAATTCAACTCGCACGTAGAGTTGTTTCAACTCTATTTACTAAAATTTACAACGAATAAGAGTAACAATTACATCGATATTCGTAGAGTTAATTCAACTCTGCCATAGAGTTGACTTAACTTTTAGGATTTTTTCTTAGTGATCGTATTCACAAATTAATAATTAGGAAAAATGTTCTTACGGGGTTAAAATCTAAAATCTTAAACCCAATCTTAAGTCTTACGCTGAAAGCTTGCCTAAGGCAACCAAGAAGACCTCTGACAGTTTTAAGGCAGGCGTTATAAAAATCTCATTTACTACGATAATAAACTTTTTATTCATTTAATATCGCTTTAGTGCACTTATACTCACATTTCTTTTGAAGGTAAATGTAAATAAATGCTGTAAATGTAAATTTAAAACGTGCCTTGACACGTGGAAACTATTCAAGGGTTAAATCCTTCTAGGATACTCATCTAATAAATCAAATATATCTAAATGATCGAATAGATTTCACTTCACAATAATTATATTAATAAGAATTTGATATCTCTTTGCTTCTTTTTGATGCTAGTCCTAAAAGAAGTAATTTTTGTAAAAGATTTCCTATCTTAAAGTTAATAAAACAAACTTCATATGGAATTATTAGAGCAATTAATTCCATAATTTGAACATCAAACATAATTTATATACGCAGAAAATCTTTTATTCGTGAAGCAATAAATAAAAATTGTATAACTTCTTGTTGCTTACAGCATACTTTCAAGATTGTTTCCCTATCTTTTTTCCCTATCTTTC